>NC_092244.1:20198186-20501827 GCF_036320965.1 Panulirus ornatus | reverse complement strand
AATGAACCTGTGAGCTCACTCCAGCTACACTGCACTTGTAACCTTATACTGTGCTTTTGATACCTAGGAATAGGATCCTAATTTTTCCATATCATTGATTTTTATTATTTTTTAGCACTCTAAATATGGGTTGCTTCATGTGCCTTGAATTGAAGCCACAGTTGAACAGAGCAAATTCTGGAAACCAGCCACCATGTGCTGGGTCTTTGTGGCTGGTCTACCTCCCCCTTTATATCCTGGTACCTGTACCTCAGTTTTAATTACCTTCTGGTGTTTTCAACTTCTTTGGAGGAATATGTCAGACAAGAGCATGGAATCTGGAACATCTTTCAAGAAATAGGTTTTATTTTCAGTTAGTCAAGTCCCACTTGATTCCCAAGCAGAACATTATATAGCTAAGAATAGATTGGATCTCTTTGGACTGGCACTGTTTCTACCCAGGGACAGAGTTTTGGACTTTGTAGATTCTGAGGATACCTTTTGGTCATAAAACAGTTTCTTATGAAACTCAGTTTGGCAGCCCTGTGCTATGATAAGGTGAGATTGCAGGCAAAAAAGGGTAAATAAATTCTTGCCTACAGAAGACAGAGATCTTCCAAGAACTTCACTTGGAACTTCAGTAATCATCAGCTTAGTAGGCTGATATAGAGGACCTCCCAAATAAAACCATGCCTCAGAGACCTTTGATTGTTTGGACAGTGCAATGAGTCAGGGATGGGGATTTTGTTCTTCAGAGAGTCATGGAGGTGAGGGCCATTTGATGGAGATGCTAAAGTCCTTTCATATTAGGAGAAAGGAGCTGTTGGTCCCATGGTTTCTCATATTCCAGAATGTCTTGGGTCCAGGGCCTGAAATTTTATTTCAGATGGACAATGCTGCAGTTGTTGTTGCCCAGTGAACAGGGGGTTCTCGCAAATCCCTGCCCTTTTAAAGTCAGTGGAAAAGATTCTCTTTCTGGCTAAGTCAAAAGATCTTTCTCTCCAAGCCTTTTGATGTCCAAGGGGTATGCTCTGTCAGAGAAGATATCTCATCAAGATTGGGAACAGTGTCAGCAAAAATGTCTGTAGGGAAGGACATTCTTAAATGAATCCTTTGGAAGTGGCATTCCAAGAATATCTCTTTACTGCTAGAATTAATTCAGTATTATCAACATATGTATATCCAGTTTTAGATGTATTGATAGTTGCAACAGACACTTTTTCTGGTTTCAGAGTATAGTAATGATGGTGCTGTGCCAAATTTTTGTTGATAGCTCAAGACCCCAACATTAAGTCCTGGATTCTGGAATTTTCAGTTCTTCAGACAGAAGTTTAGAGGATGCTTAACAGATGACCTTTTACATAACAGTCACCCTTCTGCTCAAAGACAGCACCAGTTTAAGTTCACAATATTTCTCTACTTTTTCATGGCAAGAATAAGGCTACTAATACTAGCACATCTTGTAAAAGTGCCTTTATAGAACCTCTTGTGTCTTGGTTTTGGTTATTATCTGAAAATCCTGTTTGAAAAGAAACTTTTTTGGGCCTTCTTACAGAGGAAACTGGCTGCCTCCTAATAACAGTCTAAGTGGGAAGTTTCAAAAGTCCTTCACCCTTTAAAGTCTAATAGTTTACTAACAATTTAGCTTCTCAATCTACTTTTCAAATTTCTTTATAACCTTGGCCTCTGAGAGGAGAGTTATTCAGTAACACTTTATGTCTGTATACAAGAATCTTCTCTTTGATGACAGTCTCAATCTCTTATGGGTTAAGATGAAACATCCCAGAATTTATGGCAAAGGATATAAATATCATTTATAGAAATAACTCTGTTATCATGTACTCTTAGAAGACTTCATCAAGAGAGCATTAGGCCTCATGCCTAATTAATCTCCTAGACATTTTGGACTTCACCAGAGATTGTCAGGCCTGTTTATTTGTGTATCCCAGGACCTCAAAACCCCCTTCAGTAAGGAATAGCTTTGTGTAGATTAATAAACTCATTTAATTGGCTGAGCCTAGGCTTTTTGCAAGAGCACATGATGTGAGGAAGTTTGCATGTATCTTGGTCTTCTTCAGAAACCTCTTTGTGTAGGATATCAAAAAAGAATTCTTTGGCATTCATCTATTTCCTTCATGAGATGATACCTTAGTTTAGATTAGTTGAAATGTTGTGGATCTTCCCTTTGTGGCTTTAAGGATACCTCCATCATGAGAGTGTGTCTAAATGATCATTGAGAGTATTTATTTTTGCTTTTGGAATTTTTCAGTGTGTCTAAATGATCATTGACAGTATTTATTTTTGCTTTTGGAATTATACTTTTTTGTTAAAATTTTTTCTAATCCTTCCTCCTCCATGCAAAGGAATAGATTGCAGAGAAGAGAACTGTAGGTTTTGGAAAAATGAAAAGCCTCTTATTTCTGATATGGTGTCTCCTGAGCATTTTTTCTTGATTTCCTTATCTTGCTTTTTCATAAAACCTCTCTATGTACCAGTTGTGACAGCTTTTGGGTTGATGCTAGCAGTCTGCTGCTTCAGAGCTGCTAGGGGCTAGGACTGAGTCGGATGATGTTATCTGTGTTATGGTCTTGGGTTGGCCAAGGTTAGGCTTGTAACAAGTGGTTAGTGAAGATTAAGAGGGCCAGTGCTTCCTCACTGGCAATATTGAGAGTAGGAAGATCCTAACCCAGCTTTGCTTAGAGATATCCTATAGATTATCTTTCAGGTTTGCAGAACTGCTTCAGAATGAAATTGATTTCAAATTTCAACAAGCTTACATATCTTGCAGTTTATTATAATTTGCTTTTAATTTTTATCCATTTAAGGAGCTATGAATGGGTTTCACTCTGCATTGTACTCTTTTATTTCAATGACAAGTAATGAGAAATCTCATCAGTAAGAAGAATTCCATGTCTGAAATAATATTTTTAAATTGTAAGTTGTTTGAGTTGAAAAAACTTAGAGGAAGTGAAGTGTTTTAGTTACTTGGGATTGGACTTATCAGTGACTGAAACAGTAGGGTGGCTGAGAGGGCAAAGAGCTTGGAAGCATTGAGGAATATGTGTAAAGAGAGGAGGGCAAAGATGGTTGTTTCAGATTATAGTTTTTCATCCGAATAGTCTTCTATGGATGTGAGTCATAGACTGCAAATGAGAAGATGCAGAAGGGGATGAATGTGTTGGAAATGAAATGTTTGATGGTTGATTGAGTAAGAAGTAATAGGATAAGAGAGAGGTGTGTTAATAAGAGTATGGTTGAGAAAACTGAAGAGGATGTGTTGAATGGTTTGGACATATGGAGGGCAGGTTGACAAAGAGGATACTTGTTTCAGAAGTGGAGGGGACAAGGAGAAGGGAAGACCAAAGTAGAGATAGAAGGACAGAGAGGAAAAGGTTTTGAGTGTTCATGGCCTGAACATGTAAGAGGGTGTAAGGCATGCATGGGAGAGAGTGAATTGGAGTGATGAGGTATACAGGGGACATCTTCCTGTCAGTTGACTAGATTAGGACTTATTCAGCAGCCAGGGGAAATTATGGAAAGGTTTATGGGGTCTGGTTGTGCATAGGGGGCTGTAGTTTTGGTGCATTACGAATGATAGGTAGAGAATTGCTGTGAGTGAATAAGGCCATCATTTAATTTGTTCCTGGCACTGCCTTGCTAATGCGAGAAATGGCGAACAAGAGCCAGTAAACCATGGTAGGAAATCAACCATGAAAGGAACAGTCAGCCAGTGCAGGGACAGTCATCAAAATTAGGATCATTAGGCCTTGGTAGGTATATTAAGCTATCAGCAAAGGTGGAAGTTATGGTAAAAACACTAAGAATTAACTTGTGTATCATACAATGTAAAAATATTCATAAGAAATGCAAAATACATATTCTTCCAGGACTCCATATTTTGCTTCAATACATTATCTTTAGATTCATTTTTTGAAAACAGGTACTGATGGTTGCCTTGCAGGATCCAAGTGGTTGTGGAGAAGATGTTGTGAAGTTCATTAGCCGTGCTGATCATCATATTAAGGTAATCCCTTGTGGTAAAGTGATTTGCATGCATCCCTCTGCCCATATCCTGTGTTTTTTCTGTTATTCATGTCGGCTTATCTCAGCATAGATTTTGTGAGACATGTGAGGTGTATTATAAGGGAATAAACATTTTGTATGTAAGAACTATTTGTACTGTAAGGGGGGGGGGGGGGGGGAGTTCTCTGCTCCTTTAGTCCCATCTCATGAGCTTTCTCTTGTATCATATATCTCTAAATTGCTCCATGCTGTCCATGTTCACATTTTCACCGCTCAGTTTATTCCATTTATCCACTATTGGATATAAAAGTACATCATTATATCTTTTCTAACAAGAGTATTGCTTAATTTATGGTTGTTGCATTTTTTTTTATAATTGTTCTCTGTTAACTTTAAAGACTTAAAACTTGTGATCAGGCCACTCCTTACACTTCTCTCTTCCATGATGGCAAATTCAAAACCACCAACCTCTCCTTATAATTTGGCTCTTTTATTTCTGTTATCATATCTTTTGCTTTTCTTTGAACCCTTTCTGTTGATCGTTTGTGCTTCTTTAAGTGTGGTGACAAAACTTGAGAAGCATACTTCAGTTTTGGCTTAATTGAGGATATACACAGTTTGCTGAATTTTTCCTTTTCCATATATTTGAATCCTGATATTTGCTAGCAGACACTTTGTCTCTTTTACAATTTTCCTAAGGTTAGGAATAGTATTTACACCCAAGTCTCTTGTACAAACAAATATTTGCTTGAAATATTCATATCAAGTCCCTCTTTTTCTGTGTATCATCCTCATTACTTTACATTTACTCAGATTGAATCTCATCAGCCATGTATCAGACCAACTTTGGAATTGTTTAGGTACCTACTCTGTGTAGGTTGATGAAAACTACCTTGCTTTTCACTTATCTGATGACCATGGCATCATCCACAAACAAATTTAGGATAGGAACTCAATCCCTCTGGCAGCTCATTTACAGAGTTCAAGAAAAGCAATGGTCTCAGAGTAGAACCATGCTGCAGGCATTCTTTACCAGCCCTCATTGTAATTTGGTTTCTATTATTTTCTGGTATTCCAGTTAGAACTATTCCATCCATCCTTGTCTTTTATTAAAAACAGAGTTCACATTTAATACTTTAAATCTTTTCTCAAACCCAAGCTGTCTCTCATTTGGGTAGTTTTCATTACAGTTCATTGTCCATTTGCTTATGGTTTATCTTCACCAGTACTATACCTTAAAAAGGTCTATACCCCTTCTTGTTTTAACACAGAGGCCATTCCTTTTCTCATCTTGACAAAGTTTCACTTCCCTTCTTATCATAACACACAAGGCCATCCCCTTCCATATCTTAAGACATATTCAACTCCTCTCCTTGTCATAACACAAACACCATTCCTCTTCTTGTCATAACACAGATACCATTCTCCTTGTCTTAACACAGATTCCACTTCACTCCATATATTAACACAGATTCCATTTTCCTCCTTGTCTTGCAACAGAATAAATTTCCTTCCTTAAAACATAATCCATTTTCCTCCTTATCTTAAAACAGAGTCCATTCTCTGCTTTGTCAAATTACAGAGCCTATTCCCCCCCCCCCCTTGTTTTATCATAGTCTTTTCACTTCCTTGCCTTAAAATGAATTCACCTCCTTGTCTTTAGATATATTCCATTTCCCTCCTTGGCTTAACAAAGAATTCGTTTCCCTCCTTTCTCTGAACACAGAGTACATTCTCCTTATTTTAACACAGAGTACATTTCACTCTGTCTAAACACAGACTCCATCATCCTCCTTGTCGTAACACAAAGTCCATTTCCCTCCTTATTTTAACACAGAGTCCATTCCCTTCCTTTAAATAGAGTCCATACCCCTCCTTGCCTTCACACAGAATCCATTTCCCTTCTTATCTTAAAACAGAGTCCATTGCCCTCCCAGTCTTGAGAAAAGAGTCCATTCACCTCCTTGTTGAAACACAATCCATCTCTCTCCTTGTTTTAACAAAGACTTCATTTGACTTCTTATCTTACTATGGAATCTTTACACTCCCTTGTCTCAACACAGTCTATTTTCCTCCTCATCTAAGCAGAGAATCCATTTCTAAACACAGATTCCATTGCCCTCCTCATCTCTAACAGAGTTCATTCCCATCCTTATCTTAAAACAGAGTCCATGTCCCCTCCATGCATTGCTACAGAATCCATTCCCATCCTTATCTTAAAACAGAGTCCATTTCCCCTCCATGCATTGCCACAGAATCAATTTTTATCCTTATCAAAAAACAGAGTCCATTTGCCTTCCTCTTAATACAGTCTATTTCTGTCTTTGTTTTAATAGAGTGCATTTCCCTCTTTGTTTTAACACAGAACTTATTTACCTCCTTATCTTAAAGCAGATTCCATTTTTCTGTTTTTCTGAACAGAAAGGCTATTTTCTCCTTTTCTAGATGTAGAGTCCATTCCCTTAGTTGTTTTATCACAGGGTCCATGCACCTCCTTTTCTTTACGCAGATCCATTCCCATTCTTGTCTTAATACAGAATCCATTCTTCTCGAGTCCATTAACTCCCTTGTCATATTACAGAGGGCATTTCTTTCCTTGTCTAAACAGTGACAGTTTTCCTCCTCTTTTTAACACAAGAGTTCATTCACATTCTTGTCTTAACATCCTTGTCTGAACACAGAGTCTGTTCTCCAACTTTTCTAAACAGAGTCCATTCCCTTCCTTGTGTTAACACAGAGTCCATTTCCCTCCCTGTCCTAATGCAGAGTCCATTTCCCCCCTTTTCTTAACACAGAATCCATTTTCCTTCTTATCTTCAGTCAAAGTTTATTCACCTTAACACAGAATTCATTTCCCTCATACTCTTAGAGTCGTTGACCTTGTTATCTTAACATAGAAGCCATTTTACTGCTTGCCCTAATGCAAGTCCATTGCCCTCCAGTTTTTAACAAAAAGTCCATTTCCATCCTTGTCTTAATGCACAGTCCATTTCCCTTCTTATTTAAAGAAAAAGAGTTCATTCACGTCCTTGTCTAATCACAGAATCCATTTCTCTTGTCTAAAAATAGACTCCATTCCCCCTCATTGTTAAAAAAAAGTCCATTTACCACCTCGTCTTAATGCAGAGTCTATTCCCATTCTTATTTTAACACAGAATCCCTTTTACTCCTTGTCTTCAACCAGAGTCCATTCACCTCTTTGCCTTCACACAGAGGCATTTCTCTCCATGTCTAAACATAGATGCAATTTCCCTCCCCTTTTCAACACAGAGTCCATTCACCTGCTTGTCTTAACACAAGAGTCTATTTCCCTTTTTGTTTAAACAGTCCATTCTTCACCTTGTCTAAACACAGAGTCCATTCTCCTCTTTGCCTAAGCACAGAATCTGCTTTCTTCCTTGTCTCAACACGGAGTCCAGTACCATCTTTATTTTAACAAGGAGTCTATTCTTTTCCTTATCTTAACACATAATCCATTCCTTTCTTTATATTAAGACAGAATCCATGTTCCTCCTCATTTTGATGCAAGAGGTACTTCACCTTCTTGTCTTAACACAGAGTACATTCCCCTCATTGTCTTACCACAGAATCCCTTATCTAAAACAGGGTTCATTCAGCTCCTCGTCTGAACACAGAGTCCATTCCCTTGCTTGTGTTGATACAAAGTTCACTTCTCTTCTTTTCTTAACATAGATCTGTTTCCCTCCTTACCTTACAATTTTGATAATTTTTCTCCTTGTTTAAACACAAGTCTATTATGCACCTTGTGTTAAGATAGAATCCATTCCTCTTTTTGTCTTAAAACAGTGTCCATTTCCCTCCTTTTCTTAAAATAGAATCCCCCTATCTTTAGACAGAGTCCATTCCCCTCCCTGTCTTAACACACCAAACATTTTCCCTCCTTTTCTTAAACTAGAATCCCCCCTATCTTTAAACAGAGTCCATTCCCCTCCCTGTCTTAACACACCATACATTTCCCTCCTTATCTTCAGTCATTTCACCTCCTTGTCTTAGTAGAGTCCAGTTCTCTGGTTGTCTTGAAACAGAGTCCATTTCCCTCCTTGTCTTAACAGTGTCTGTTATTCTCATCTTAATGCAGAGATCATTCCACTGATACTTAAAACAGGATCCATTCATGTCTGTGTCTGAACAGAGTCTATTTCTTTCTTACTGTGAACATTGTCTATTCCCCTCCTTGTCTTAACATAGAGCCCATTCATCTCCTTATCTTATCAAAGTTTCCATTCCCCTCTGTCTTAACAAGTATCCATTTCCCTCTTATCCCTAAAAAAAATCCATTTACTTCCTTGTTTAAGCACAGTTTATTTCCCTCCTACTCTGAACATAAGAGCCTTTCTCTTGCTTGTTTTAACACATACTCTATGAACTTCCTTGTCTTAATGTAGAATCCATTTCCCTCCTTGGCAAGCACAGAATCTACCCACCCTTCGTTGTCTGAACACAGATTCTTTTGCCTTTATCTTTAAACAGAGTCCATTTCCATCCTCATCTGAAAACGTAGTCTTTTGTGATTCTTGGCTCAGTGCTGAATGTATTTCCCTGTGAGTCCTTTGCATTACCACAAAATCCATTTCCTTCCTTATCTTAAGACAGAGTCCATTCACATCCCTGTCTTAACAGAGCATCCCTTTCCTTGCCTCATTATAGAATCCATCCCCTTCCTTGTCTAACTAAGAATCCACTTCCCTTCTTATTTTAAAACAAAGTCATTTCGCCTCCTTGTCTTAGAACAGAGTCCATTTCTATTGTTCTCTAAACACAGCATCCATTCCCCTCTTTGTTTTAATGTAGACTCCATTTACTTCCTCGTCTCAACTCAGAGTACATTCCCCCTCCTTTTTATGACAGAATCTATTTCTATCTGTGTATTAACACAAAGTCCATTTCCCTCCTTGTCTTACCACAGAGTCCATTTCTATATTGATCTTAACTCAAAATCCAATACCCACCTTATCTTAACACAGAAAGCATTTCTCTCTTCCTTTTAACACAAGGGCCATTCTCATCTATGTCTTGCCACAGAATCAGTATGCCTGATTATCTTTGTTAAATAGAGTCCATTCATCAGCTTTTCTGAACTCAAAGTCCATGTCCCTCTTTGCCAGAGCACAGAGTCCGTCACCCACTTGTGTTAATAGTCTATTCATCTCCTTATCTTAACACAGTGTCAATTCCCTTCCTTGTTATAACACAGAATCTGTTTTTTTGTGTTCTCTCTAAAAAGAATCTGTTCATGTCCTTGTCTAAATGCAGAGTCCATTCATCTCCTTTTCTTAGCACAGTCTCCATTCAACTCCTTGTCTTAATATTTCCCTTCTTACCTAAACACAGGGTCCATTGCCCACCATGTCTTAACACAGAGTCCATTGCCTTCCTTATCTTAATACAGAGTCCATTGCCTTCCTTATCTTAAAACAGAATCCCCCTTCCATCCTTATCTTTAAACAGAGGCCATTCACCTCCATGTTTTATCAAAGAATCCTCCTTATCATAAAATGGCATCCATTTTTCTTCTTGTCTTAACACATATTCCATACCCCTCCTTGTCTAAGCACAGAATCCATTCCCCTCTTTGTCTTAACACAATTTCCATTGCTTTCCTTTTCGTAACACAGAGTTCATTCCCTTCCTTGTCTTAATACAGAATTTGTTTTCCCTCCTCATCTTAAGATGGGGCCCCTTTAATTCCTTGTCTTAAAACAGAGCACATTTCTCTCCTTTTTTTTAATATAGAATCCATTCACCTCTTTGTTTTATCACGGAATCCTTTGATCTCTGTGTCTTAACACAGAATCCATTATCTTTCTCGTCATAACACAGAATTCATTTCCTTCCGTATGTTAAAACAGTCCATTCCTCTCCTCTTCTCAGCTCAGAGCCCCTTTTCCTCCTCCTCTCAACACAGAGGCCATACCCTTCCTTGTCTAAGTTCAGAATCAGTTTCCCACTTTATCTCAAAACAAGAGTCTATTTCTCTCCCGGTCTTAACACAGACTCCATTTCCTTCATCTTGAATTAGTCATTTCACTTCCTTGCTTTAACAGAGTCCATTTTTCTCATTGCTTGAACACAGAGTCCATTCCCCTTTATGTTTTAATGCAAATTCCATTCATCTCTGTCTTATCAGAGAATCCATCCTCCTTGTCATAACAGAGAATCCATCTCCCTTCGTATCTAGAATTAGAGTCCATTCCCCTCCTTTCTTGACACTAAGTCCAGTCCCCTACTTGTCTTAACATTGAGTCTGTTACCCTCCTTGTCTTAACAAAGAATTCATCTCTTCCCCTAGCTTAAAGCAGAGGTCATTCATTTCCTTATCGTAACTCAGAGTCCATACCCCTCCTTTTCTTAATATAGAGTCCATTCTTCTCCTTTTCATAGCATAGGATCCATTTCCCTCCTTATCTTTAAACAGAGTCCCTTTCATTCCTTGTCTGAACACAGAATCCATTTCCCTTATTCAAACAGTCATTTCTCATTCTTGTCTTAACACAGAACCCATTTCCCTCATTATCTTAGATTAGAGTAATTTCACTCGCTTCTTTTAACACAGATGCCATTTCTTTTGTTTTCTAAACACAGAATCCATTTCCCTGCTTGTTTAACACAGAATCCATTTATTTCCTTGACTTAACACTTTGTCCATTCCCCTCCTTGTCATAACAGAGTCTATTTCCCTCTTTGTCTCAACACAAGATTCCACACTCTACCATGTATTGACACAATCTTTTTCTCTCTGATTCATAACACAAGAATTTAGTCCCCTTTTTGTCTTATCACTTATGTCTTTTCCCTACTTTTCTTCATTCTATCCTTCTATCTATTAGTATCTCTAATTGATGCCTGTACGCAACTGGAACTCCCTCACTAGGGTAGCCATGGCAATATAGTCACCATGACTAGCGAACTCCAGCACTGCTTTTTAGCCTTTAGTGCCTTATGCTTAACAGGCCATTGGCAGAGGGCAACTCTAGTGCAGTGTTTGTAAAGGCTCCTACCAAATGTTGCTACTGACTAATTCTATCTAAAACTCCTGCCTAATGTTCCTACCTGTTACTTCTACCTAACATTACTACCTCATGCTCCTGCCTAAATGTTCCTTCCCACTACTTCTATATGCTGCCCTTACCATTTTGCCAAAATGCAGGCCTGGCATATGTTGCTCACTACAGGAAAACCTAGAGTTATAAAGAATGAGTTGTGTGAATTAAGTGTTGTCGTGTGTTATGTACAGCAAGGAGAGATGGTATGTTTGTGGACAGAATGCCAGTAGTCCAGTTGTGGGGGAATCGGAAAGAAAAGACAGCTACCTGAGTTAAAAGAGTGCAACTTGACAACCACTGAAGTGCTGGCTCACTACACAGCTGTCACTAAAACACACACACACACACACACACACACACACACACACACACGATACCCAAGCAGGTAGCACTGGTAATGTACCTCCCTGGTCATTGGCTGCCTACTGTCTATTACCAATAGAGTCCATTTCCTTCCTTGTCTGAAGGCAGAGTCCATTTACATTCTTGTCTGAGCATAAGATCCATATCCTTCCTTGTTTTAACACAGTCTGTTTCTGTCATTGTCTTTAGACAGAGTCCATTCCCTTCCTTCTCTTAACACAAAGATTATTTTCCTCCTTGTCTTACCTCATTCTTTTTGTCTCTTTGTCTTAGCATAGAGGTCATTCTCCTCTTTCAACAGAGTCAAATCCTCTCCTTCTTGTCATAAAGAATTAACTCCCCTCCTTGTGTCAACGCTTATTCCATTCCCTATTTGTCTTAACACAGAGTCCATTTTCCTTCTTGTCATGATGTAGAGCCAATTTCCATCCTTTTCTTAACAAAGAGTTCATTATCCTCCTTGTCTTAACAGATCTGTTCACCTCCTGGTCTGAAATTAAAATTCATTTCCCTCCTTTGCCCTATCGCAGAAACCATATCTCTCCTTTTTTTAGCATAAAGGCCATTTCCCTCCTTGTCCGAACAGAGATTCTATTTCGCTCCTTGTTTAAACACAGTCTGTTACCCTTCCTGTCTTAATACAGGTAAATTTTTCTTGTTTTGATTCAATCTATTTCCCTTCATATCTCTTCTTAACACTGAGGCAATACCTCTCCTTGTCTTACCACAGAGTAATTTTCCCTCCTTGTCTTGACACAGAATCCATTTCCCTCCTTGTCTTAAAGTACATTTTCATCTTTGTCTAAAACTGTAGTCTATTTCCCTCCTTGTTTTCACACAGCTTAATCCCTTCTTTAACTTAGCACAGAAAAAATTCCCTCCTTGCTTTCATACAGAGTCAGTTCCCTCCCTTGTCATGACACCGAGCTTATGTCCCTCCTTGTCCTAACACAACATGCATTACCCTTCTTGACTAAACACAGATCCTTGTTTTAACACAGAATCCATGTCTCTCTTTGCCCGAACACATAGCCTACTTCCCTCTTTCTCTTAACATAGAGTCTGTTTCCTTCCTTGTCTTAAAACAGTTTATTTCCCATCTTGCCTTAAAACAGGATGTCTTCTCTTCATTCTCTTACCACATACATGGCTTAAATCAGAGTCATTATCCCTCTTTGTCTTAACACAGAATACCTCTCCCTCTTTGTCTTTACACTGACTCCTTTCCTTTAACACAAAGTCCAATAATCTCTTTGTTTTAACACAGAATCCATTCTCCTCCTTGTCATAACAGAGAATCCATTTCCCTACATCTGTAGAAACAGAGTACACTCCTCATCTTAGGTCTATTCCTCACCTTGTCTCGACACAGAGTCCATTTCCCACATATATCTTTTCCTTCCTTTCATAGGACAGAGTCCATTTCCTTCCTTGTCTTGACTCAGAGTCCATTGACCTTCTTGTCTGATCATAAGATCCATTTCTTTCCTTGTCTTAAAGTCTGTTTCTGTCATTGTCTTTACAAAGTCTCCATACCGTTCCTTTTCCTAACACAAAGACTATTTTTCTCGTCTTGACACAAAGTCTTTTTAGCTCTTTGTCTTTACACAGAGTCCATTTGTCTTTACACAGAATCCACAGAATCCATACACAGATTTCATTCCCTTCCTTGATTTAACACATAGTCCTTTTCGCTCCTTATCATAACACAGATTCTGTTTCACTCCTTCTATACCACTTCCTTCCTTCTCTTAACACATAGTCAATTCCCCTCTTTTTCTTAACATATTGTGTATATACCTCCTTGTCTTGTCCATTCCCTTTGTTATTTTGACACAAAGTTCTTTCCCCTCATTTTCTTAAATTTCATTCCCATCCTTGTTTATACACAGCCCATTTCCTCCTTGTTTAAGCAGAGTCCATTCCCCTCCTTGTCTTAACACAAAGTCCATTACCTTCCTTGACTAGAGGCCATTCCCTTCCTTGTCTTAAAACAGAATTCATTCCCTTACTTGTCTTAAAACAGAATCCATTCCCCTCCTTGTCTTAAAACAGAATCCATTTCCTTTCTCATAACACAGTGTATTCCCCTCCTTGTCTTAACACAGCTCTCATAGTTCTTTTTGTCTTAACAGAGTCCATTTCTCTACTTGTTTTAACACAAATTAAGCTCTATTCTTTTCATAACACAAAGTCCACTGCCTATCACACTATAACAGATAATTTATTCCCCTCCTTGTATGAACAGACTATTCTTAAACTTGTCTAAACACAGAGTCCATTCCTCTCCTTGTCTTAAGAGAGATTTCATTTCCCTTTTTGTCTTAAGATGGAGTTTAATCCCTTCTTTTCCTTTAAAAGATTCACAAATGCCTCCATTCTGCATCTGCATTTATGATTGAATACTCATGTCCTAAATCCAGTTTCATTGATAGGAGAGAACATTTTGCAGCAAGTTGACATAAAAATTGAAGACCTACTAACAGCAATAAACAGAATGAAAATGAATGAACTGGCGTGTTCTGATAGGTTGTATCGGAGGACCGTGAGAGAGGCGAAAATGAGATAGTTAAGCCCTTGACTGCCTTTTTCAATAAGTCGCTTGCAACGGGCAAAATTCCAAATGTAAGGAAGTTTTTAGAGGAACACCACTTAATAGAAAGGGTAGTTAGTGGTGGGATGAAGAAGTAAGATTATTAGTGAAAGAGAAGAGAGAGGCATTTGGAGGATTTTTACCGGGAAATAATGCAAATGAGTGGGAGATGTATAAAAGAAAGAGGCAGGAGGTCAAGAGAAAGGTGCAAGAGGTGAAAAAGAGGGCAAATGAGAGTTAGGGTGAGAGAGTATCATTAAATTTTGGGGAGAATAAAAAGATGTTTTGGAAGGAGGTAAACAGAGTGCATAAGACAAGGGAGCAAATGGGAGCTTCAGTGAAGGGGGCTGATGGGGAGGTGATATCAAATAATGGTGATGTGAGAAGGAGATGGAGTGAGTATTTTGAAGGCTTGTTGAATGTGTTTGATGATAGAGTGGCAGATATAGGGTGTTTTGGTCGAGGTGGTGTGCAAAGTGAGAGGGTTAGGGAAAATGATTTGGTAAACAGAGAAGAGGTAGTAAAAGCTCTGTGGAAGATGAAAGCCGGCAAGGCAACAGGTTTGGATGATATTGCAGTAGAATTTATTAAAAAAGGGAGTGACTGTATTGTTGACTGGTTGGTAAGGTTATTTAATGTATGTATGTCTCATGGTGAGGTGCCTGAGGATTGGCGGAATGCTTGCATAGTGCCTTTGTACAAAGGCAAAAGGGATAAGAGTGAGTGCTCAAATTACAGAGATATAAGTTTGTAGAGTATTCCTGGGAAATGATATGGGAAGGTATTGATTGAGAGGGTGAAGGCATGTACAGAGCATCAGATTGGGGAAGAGCAGTGTGGTTTCAGAAGTGGTAGAGGATGTGTGGATCAGGTGTTTGCTTTGAAGAATGTATGTGAGAAATACTTGGAAAAGCAAATGGATATGTCTGTGGCATTTATGGATCTGGAGAAGGCATATGATAGAGTTGATAGAGATGCTCTGTGGAAGGTATTAAGAATATATGGTGTGGGAGGCAAGTTGTTAGAAGCAGTGAAAAGTTTTTATTGAGGATGTAAGGCATGTGTACGTGTAGGAAGAGAGGAAAGTGATTGGTTCTCAGTGAATGTAGGTTTGCGGCAGGGGTGTGTGATGTCTCCATGGTTGTTTAATTTGTTTATGGATGGGGTTGTTAGGGAGGTGAATGCAAGAGTTTTGGAAAGAGGGGCAAGTATGCAGTCTGTTGTGGATGAGAGAGCTTGGGAAGTGAGTCAGTTGTTGTTGGCTGATGATACAGCGCTGGTGGCTGATTCATGTGAGAAACTGCAGAAGCTGGTGACTGAGTTTGGTAAAGTGTGTGAAAGAAGAAAGGTGAGAGTAAATGTGAATAAGAGCAAGGTTATTAGGTACAGTAGGGTTGAGGGTCAAGTCAATTGGGAGGTAAGTTTGAATGGAGAAAAACTGGAGGAAGCAAAGTGTTTTAGATATCTGTGAGTGGATCTGGGAGCGGATGGAACCATGGAAGCGGAAGTGAATCATAAGGTGGGGGAAGGGGCGAAAGTTCTGGGAGTGTTGAAGAATGTGTGGAAGTTGAGAACATTATCTTTGAAAGCAAAAATGGGTATGTTTGAAGGAATAGTGGTTCCAACAATGTTATATGGTTGTGAGGCGTGGGCTGTGGATAGAGTTGTGTGGAGGAGGGTGGATGTGCTGGAAATGAGATGTTTGAGAACAATATGTGGTGTGAGATGGTTTGATCGAGTAAGTAATAATAGGGTAAGAGAGATGTGTGGTAATAAAAAGAGTGTGGTTGAGAGAGCAGAAGAGGGTGTTTGAAATGGTTTGGTCACATGGAGAGAATGAGTGAGGAAAGATTGACCAAGAGGATATAAGTGTCAGAGGTGGAGGGAATGAGAAGTGGGAGACCAAATTGGAGATGAAAAGATGGAGTGAAAAAGATTTTGAGTGATCGGGTCCTGAACATGCAGGAGGGTGAAAGGTGTGCAAGGAATAGAGTGAATTGGAACGATGTGGTATACCGGGGTTGATGTGCTGTTAATGGATTGAACCAGGGCATGTGATGCATCTGGGGTAAACTATGGAAAGTTCTGTGGGGCCTGGATGTGGAAAGAGAGCCATGGTGTCGGTGCATTATTACATGACAGCTAGAGAGTGAGTGTGAACGAATGGGGCCTTTGTTGTCTTTTCCTAGCGCTACCTCGCGCACATTTGGGGGGAGGGGGTTGTTATTTCATGTGTGGCGATGGGAGTGAATAAGGGCAGACAGTATGAATTATGTACATGTGTATATATGTATATGTCTGTGTGTGTATATATATATGTATACATTGAGATGTATAGGTATGTATATTTGCGTGTGTGGACGTGTATGTATATACTTGTGTATGTGGGTGGGTTGGGCCATTTCTTTCGTCTTTTTCCTTGTGCTATCTCGCTAACGCGGGAAACAGCGACAAAGCAAAATATATAATATATAACCAATTAATAAACAATGCCTAGCATGGCTTTCAACAAAATTACTGACAAGTCTGCTTGATTTCTTTTATGATGTAATCAACATGTATGATGAAAGTTCACCTGTTGATATGATTTACCTAGATTTTAAAGGACCATTCATTAAGGTTTTGCATTAAAGGTTACTTGCAAAAACTAAGTTGCATAGTATTGATGGGGTTGTACTTGAGTTGATGGAAAATTAGTTGAGTGGCCATACACAAAGAGTTGTGAGTGATAGTCAGGCTTCTAACTGGTTAGATGTAACAAGTGGTGTGCCACAAGGTTTAGTCTTGGGACGGGTTTTTTTTCTTAGATACATTAATGTGCTGAGAGGTGCAACTGGAGGGATGTCTGATCATTATCTTGTGGAGGCTAAGGTGAAGATTTGTATGGGTTTTCAGAAAAGAAGAGTGAATGTTGGGGTGAAGAGGGTGGTGAGAGTAAGTGAGCTTGGGAAGGAGACTTGTGTGAGGAAGTACCAGGAGAGACTGAGTACAGAATGGAAAAAGGTGAGAACAATGGAAGTAAGGGGAGTGGGGGAGGAATGGGATGTATTTAGGGAATCAGTGATGGATTGCGCAAAAGATGCTTGTGGCATGAGAAGAGTGGGAGATGGGTTGATTAGAAAGGGTAGTGAGTGGTGGGATGAAGAAGTAAGAGTATTAGTGAAAGAGAAGAGAGAGGCATTTGGACGATTTTTGCAGGGAAAAAATGCAATTGAGTGGGAGATGTATAAAAGAAAGAGACAGGAGGTCAAGAGAAAGGTGCAAGAGGTGAAAAAGAGGGCAAATGAGAGTTGGGGTGAGAGAGTATCATTAAATTTTAGGGAGAATAAAAAGATGTTCTGGAAGGAGGTAAATAAAGTGCGTAAGACAAGGGAGCAAATGGGAACTTCAGTGAAGGGCGCAAATGGGGAGGTGATAACAAGTAGTGGTGATGTGAGAAGGAGATGGAGTGAGTATTTTGAAGGTTTGTTGAATGTGTTTGATGATAGAGTGGCAGATATAGGGTGTTTTGGTCGAGGTGGTGTGCAAAGTGAGAGGGTTAGGGAAAGTGATTTGGTGAGCAGAGAAGAGGTAGTGAAAGCTTTGCGGAAGATGAAAGCCGGCAAGGCAGCAGGTTTGGATGGTATTGCAGTGGAATTTATTAAAAAAGGGGGTGACTGTATTGTTGACTGGTTGGTAAGGTTATTTAATGTATGTATGACTCACGGTGAGGTGCCTGAGGATTGGCGGAATGCGTGCATAGTGCCATTGTACAAAGGCAAAGGGGATAAGAGTGAGTGCTCAAATTACAGAGGTATAAGTTTGTTGAGTATTCCTGGTAAATTATATGGGAGGGTATTGATTGAGAGGGTGAAGGCATGTACAGAGCATCAGATTGGGGAAGAGCAGTGTGGTTTCAGAAGTGGTAGAGGATGTGTGGATCAGGTGTTTGCTTTGAAGAATGTATGTGAGAAATACTTAGAAAAGCAAATGGATTTGTATGTAGCATTTATGGATCTGGAGAAGGCATATGATAGAGTTGATAGAGATGCTTTGTGGAAGGTATTAAGAATATATGGTGTGGGAGGCAAGTTGTTAGAAGCAGTGAAAAGTTTTTATCGAGGATGTAAGGCATGTGTACGTGTAGGAAGAGAGGAAAGTGATTGGTTCTCAGTGAATGTAGGTTTGCGGCAGGGGTGTGTGATGTCTCCATGGTTGTTTAATTTGTTTATGGATGGGGTTGTTAGGGAGGTGAATGCAAGAGTTTTGGAAAGAGGGGCAAGTATGAAGTCTGTTGGGGATGAGAGAGCTTGGGAAGTGAGTCAGTTGTTGTTCGCTGATGATACAGCGCTGGTGGCTGATTCATGTGAGAAACTGCAGAAGCTGGTGACTGAGTTTGGTAAAGTGTGTGAAAGAAGAAAGTTAAGAGTAAATGTGAATAAGAGCAAGGTTATTAGGTACAGTAGGGTTGAGGGTCAAGTCAATTGGGAGGTGAGTTTGAATGGAGAAAAACTGGAGGAAGTAAAGTGTTTTAGATATCTGGGAGTGGATCTGGCAGCAGATGGAACCATGGAAGCGGAAGTGGATCATAGGATGGGGGAGGGGGCGAAAATTCTGGGAGCCTTGAAGAATGTGTGGAAGTCGAGAACATTATCTCGGAAAGCAAAAATGGGTATGTTTGAAGGAATAGTGGTTCCAACAATGTTGTATGGTTGCGAGGCGTGGGCTATGGATAGAGTGGTGCGCAGGAGGATGGATGTGCTGGAAATGAGATGTTTGAGGACAATGTGTGGTGTGAGGTGGTTTGATCGAGTAAGTAACGTAAGGGTAAGAGAGATGTGTGGAACTAAAAAGAGCGTGGTTGAGAGAGCAGAAGAGGGTGTTTTGAAATGGTTTGGGCACATGGAG
This sequence comes from Panulirus ornatus, assembly GCF_036320965.1. Lineage (NCBI taxonomy): Eukaryota > Metazoa > Arthropoda > Malacostraca > Decapoda > Palinuridae > Panulirus > Panulirus ornatus. Next base: position 20,482,918 of record NC_092244.1, on the reverse strand, counting down.
AGAATGAGTGAGGAAAGATTGACCAAGAGGATATATGTGTCGGAGGTGGAGGGAACGAGGAGAAGAGGGAGACCAAATTGGAGGTGGAAAGATGGAGTGAAAAAGATTTGTGTGATCGCGGCCTGAACATGCAGGAGGGTGAAAGGAGGGCAAGGAATAGAGTGAATTGGAGCGATGTGGTATACCGGGGTTGACGTGCTGTCAGTGGATTGAATCAGGGCATGTGAAGCGTCTGGGGTAAACCATGGAAAGCTGTGTAGGTATGTATATTTGCGTGTGTGGACGTATGTATATACATGTGTATGGGGGTGGGTTGGGCCATTTCTTTCGTCTGTTTCCTTGCGCTACCCCGCAAACGCGGGAGACAGCGACAAAAAAAAAAAAAAATTAATGACGATGGGTTGCATTGTAAGATATCAGAATTCGCAGATGACTCTATGCTGGGAAGTTAATCTACAAATAAACTTGATCGTCTGCAGCCACAGGCTGACATAGATAAACTTATGGACTGAGCTCTTAAGTGGCAAGTGAATGTTGATATCAACAACTGCAATGTTTTACATATTGGTAGTATAAACAAAAGGTAAGCTATGGTATGAATTTTCTTAAATTGCAAAAGGTAAATGAGGAAAAAGACACGGGAGTAGTAATTATTGGTGACCTACAACCAAGTAAGCAGTGCATAGAAGCATTGAAAAGAGTGAACAAGATTCTTGGATTAATGGGAAGGACTTTTGAATTTAAGTCCAGAGAAATTCTCCTTAATCTGTACAGTTCATTGATTTGTCCTCATCTTGAATATTGATGATATTCATTTTTGGTCACCCCACCTTGCATAAAGACAGACAGAATGGAGAGAGTACAGTGTCGAGGTGCCAAGATGATTCCCGTTTCGAGAAACAAGTGCTATGAGAGCCAACTAAATAGCTGGAACCTAAATAGCTTAGAAAATTGGTTAAGAGGTGATATAATACAAGTATTCAAAATAATCAAAGGCTTTGATAATGATGATCTCACAAGCTACTTAAGACTTGATTCATCAAATTTCACTTGTGCATATGTTTTACCTTGAATTCAACAGAATGGTTAACATATGGAGTGATTTACCAGTTAGAGTGGTTGAAAGCAGTACTGTAGATATATTTAAGAATACGAAAAAGAATATTTTACTTTAAGTCCATGACTCACATTATTTTTGCCTCCTTAGTCACATTGATAGTTTTCAGTTTTTTAAAGTATTTGCATGCCCTTCAAATTTTACCACACTAAACTGTGAGTTTCTGATATCTTCCACTATTACAAGTAGCCTCAAAGAGACCCAGTGGTCTGTTGCCACTTGAGTTCCTATGTATTTTAAACAGGGATGCCTTATTCCCTGTATGTCTTAATACATGTAGGTTGTAATTGGTAGGCAGCCAATGACCGGGGAGGTATATTACCGGTACTACCTGTTCGAGTAATGAGGTGGTTGATGATGGCTGTGTTGTGAGCCAGCACTTCACTGGTTGTCAAGCTGTACTCCTCTGACCCAGGTAGCTGTCTTTTCTTTCTGCTTCACCCACATGTGGACTTTTTGCATTCTGTCTACAAACATACACTCTCTCTTTGTCACACATAACAGTTGGTAACACTTAACTCATTCTACTCATTCTTTGTAACTCTAGATTTTCCTTTGATGAGTACTATGTGCTAGCCCTGCCTTTTGGTAAAATGGTGGGAGCAATAGATAGAAGTATTAGGTAGGAACATTTTGGCTAGAACACTAGGTAGAAACATTAGATAGAAGTAGAAGACAGGCACATTAGGCAGGACCATTAGGTTGAAGTAGTCATTAGTAACATTAGGTAGGAGCCTGTGGAAACACTGCACTAGAGTTGCCCTCTGCCAGTGGCCTGTTAAGGGTAAGGGACTAAAGACTAAGGAGTGGCACTGGAACTCATTAGTTATGGAGATTATTGCTGTGGCCACCCCTTGAGGAAGTTCCAGGAGGGAACAGGCATAAGAGATATAGATAAATCTTAATATCAATATATAGATGTATCTTAAAGCAGAATCTATATCCCCTCTTTGTCTAAACAAAGGGTCCATTCTCGTCATTGTCTTAACACAGATTCCATTACCCTCCTCTTAACACAAAGTCCATTTCCCTCTTTGTCTTAACATATTGTGTATATACCTCCTTGTCTTGTCCATTCCCTTTGTTATTTTGACACAAAGTTCTTTCCCCTCATTTTCTTAAATTTCATTCCCATCCTTGTTTATACACAGCCCATTTCCTCCTTGTTTAAGCAGAGTCCATTCCCCTCCTTGTCTTAACACAAAGTCCATTACCTTCCTTGACTAGAGGCCATTCCCTTCCTTGTCTTAAAACAGAATTCATTCCCTTACTTGTCTTAAAACAGAATCCATTCCCCTCCTTGTCTTAAAACAGAATCCATTTCCTTTCTCATAACACAGTGTATTCCCCTCCTTGTCTTAACACAGATCTCATAGTTCTTTTTGTCTTAACAGAGTCCATTTCTCTACTTGTTTTAACACAAATTAAGCTCTATTCTTTTCATAACACAAAGTCCACTGCCTATCACACTATAACAGATAATTTATTCCCCTCCTTGTATGAACAGACTATTCTTAAACTTGTCTAAACACAGAGTCCATTCCTCTCCTTGTCTTAAGAGAGATTTCATTTCCCTTTTTGTCTTAAGATGGAGTTTAATCCCTTCTTTTCCTTTAAAAGATTCACAAATGCCTCCATTCTGCATCTGCATTTATGATTGAATACTCATGTCCCAAATCCAGTTTCATTGATAGGAGAGAACATTTTGCAGCAAGTTGACATAAAAATTGAAGACCTACTAACAGCAATAAACAGAATGAAAATGAATGAACTGGCGTGTTCTGATAGGTTGTATCGGAGGACCGTGAGAGAGGCGAAAATGAGATAGTTAAGCCCTTGACTGCCTTTTTCAATAAGTCGCTTGCAACGGGCAAAATTCCAAATGTAAGGAAGTTTTTAGAGGAACACCACTTAATAGAAAGGGTAGTGAGTGGTGGGATGAAGAAGTAAGATTATTAGTGAAAGAGAAGAGAGAGGCATTTGGAGGATTTTTACCGGGAAATAATGCAAATGAGTGGGAGATGTATAAAAGAAAGAGGCAGGAGGTCAAGAGAAAGGTGCAAGAGGTGAAAAAGAGGGCAAATGAGAGTTAGGGTGAGAGAGTATCATTAAATTTTGGGGAGAATAAAAAGATGTTTTGGAAGGAGGTAAACAGAGTGCATAAGACAAGGGAGCAAATGGGAGCTTCAGTGAAGGGGGCTGATGGGGAGGTGATATCAAATAATGGTGATGTGAGAAGGAGATGGAGTGAGTATTTTGAAGGCTTGTTGAATGTGTTTGATGATAGAGTGGCAGATATAGGGTGTTTTGGTCGAGGTGGTGTGCAAAGTGAGAGGGTTAGGGAAAATGATTTGGTAAACAGAGAAGAGGTAGTAAAAGCTCTGTGGAAGATGAAAGCTGGCAAGGCAACAGGTTTGGATGATATTGCAGTAGAATTTATTAAAAAAGGGGGTGACTGTATTGTTGACTGGTTGGTAAGGTTATTTAATGTATGTATGTCTCATGGTGAGGTGCCTGAGGATTGGCGGAATGCTTGCATAGTGCCTTTGTACAAAGGCAAAAGGGATAAGAGTGAGTGCTCAAATTACAGAGATATAAGTTTGTAGAGTATTCCTGGGAAATGATATGGGAAGGTATTGATTGAGAGGGTGAAGGCATGTACAGAGCATCAGATTGGGGAAGAGCAGTGTGGTTTCAGAAGTGGTAGAGGATGTGTGGATCAGGTGTTTGCTTTGAAGAATGTATGTGAGAAATACTTGGAAAAGCAAATGGATATGTCTGTGGCATTTATGGATCTGGAGAAGGCATATGATAGAGTTGATAGAGATGCTCTGTGGAAGGTATTAAGAATATATAGTGTGGGAGGCAAGTTGTTAGAAGCAGTGAAAAGTTTTTATTGAGGATGTAAGGCATGTGTACGTGTAGGAAGAGAGGAAAGTGATTGGTTCTCAGTGAATGTAGGTTTGCGGCAGGGGTGTGTGATGTCTCCATGGTTGTTTAATTTGTTTATGGATGGGGTTGTTAGGGAGGTGAATGCAAGAGTTTTGGAAAGAGGGGCAAGTATGCAGTCTGTTGTGGATGAGAGAGCTTGGGAAGTGAGTCAGTTGTTGTTGGCTGATGATACAGCGCTGGTGGCTGATTCATGTGAGAAACTGCAGAAGCTGGTGACTGAGTTTGGTAAAGTGTGTGAAAGAAGAAAGGTGAGAGTAAATGTGAATAAGAGCAAGGTTATTAGGTACAGTAGGGCTGAGGGTCAAGTCAATTGGGAGGTAAGTTTGAATGGAGAAAAACTGGAGGAAGCAAAGTGTTTTAGATATCTGTGAGTGGATCTGGGAGCGGATGGAACCATGGAAGCGGAAGTGAATCATAAGGTGGGGGAAGGGGTGAAAGTTCTGGGAGTGTTGAAGAATGTGTGGAAGTTGAGAACATTATCTTTGAAAGCAAAAATGGGTATGTTTGAAGGAATAGTGGTTCCAACAATGTTATATGGTTGTGAGGCGTGGGCTGTGGATAGAGTTGTGTGGAGGAGGGTGGATGTGCTGGAAATGAGATGTTTGAGAACAATATGTGGTGTGAGATGGTTTGATCGAGTAAGTAATAATAGGGTAAGAGAGATGTGTGGTAATAAAAAGAGTGTGGTTGAGAGAGCAGAAGAGGGTGTTTGAAATGGTTTGGTCACATGGAGAGAATGAGTGAGGAAAGATTGACCAAGAGGATATAAGTGTCAGAGGTGGAGGGAATGAGAAGTGGGAGACCAAATTGGAGATGAAAAGATGGAGTGAAAAAGATTTTGAGTGATCGGGTCCTGAACATGCAGGAGGGTGAAAGGTGTGCAAGGAATAGAGTGAATTGGAACGATGTGGTATACCGGGGTTGATGTGCTGTTAATGGATTGAACCAGGGCATGTGATGCATCTGGGGTAAACTATGGAAAGTTCTGTGGGGCCTGGATGTGGAAAGAGAGCCATGGTGTCGGTGCATTATTACATGACAGCTAGAGAGTGAGTGTGAACGAATGGGGCCTTTGTTGTCTTTTCCTAGCGCTACCTCGCGCACATTTGGGGGGAGGGGGTTGTTATTTCATGTGTGGCGATGGGAGTGAATAAGGGCAGACAGTATGAATTATGTACATGTGTATATATGTATATGTCTGTGTGTGTATATATATATGTATACGTTGAGATGTATAGGTATGTATATTTGCGTGTGTGGACGTGTATGTATATACTTGTGTATGTGGGTGGGTTGGGCCATTTCTTTCGTCTTTTTCCTTGTGCTATCTCGCTAACGCGGGAAACAGCGACAAAGCAAAATATATAATATATAACCAATTAATAAACAATGCCTAGCATGGCTTTCAACAAAATTACTGACAAGTCTGCTTGATTTCTTTTATGATGTAATCAACATGTATGATGAAAGTTCAACTGTTGATATGATTTACCTAGATTTTAAAGGACCATTCATTAAGGTTTTGCATTAAAGGTTACTTGCAAAAACTAAGTTGCATAGTATTGATGGGGTTGTACTTGAGTTGATGGAAAATTAGTTGAGTGGCCATACACAAAGAGTTGTGAGTGATAGTCAGGCTTCTAACTGGTTAGATGTAACAAGTGGTGTGCCACAAGGTTTAGTCTTGGGACGGGTTTTTTTTCTTAGATACATTAATGTGCTGAGAGGTGCAACTGGAGGGATGTCTGATCATTATCTTGTGGAGGCTAAGGTGAAGATTTGTATGGGTTTTCAGAAAAGAAGAGTGAATGTTGGGGTGAAGAGGGTGGTGAGAGTAAGTGAGCTTGGGAAGGAGACTTGTGTGAGGAAGTACCAGGAGAGACTGAGTACAGAATGGAAAAAGGTGAGAACAATGGAAGTAAGGGGAGTGGGGGAGGAATGGGATGTATTTAGGGAATCAGTGATGGATTGCGCAAAAGATGCTTGTGGCATGAGAAGAGTGGGAGATGGGTTGATTAGAAAGGGTAGTGAGTGGTGGGATGAAGAAGTAAGAGTATTAGTGAAAGAGAAGAGAGAGGCATTTGGACGATTTTTGCAGGGAAAAAATGCAATTGAGTGGGAGATGTATAAAAGAAAGAGACAGGAGGTCAAGAGAAAGGTGCAAGAGGTGAAAAAGAGGGCAAATGAGAGTTGGGGTGAGAGAGTATCATTAAATTTTAGGGAGAATAAAAAGATGTTCTGGAAGGAGGTAAATAAAGTGCGTAAGACAAGGGAGCAAATGGGAACTTCAGTGAAGGGCGCAAATGGGGAGGTGATAACAAGTAGTGGTGATGTGAGAAGGAGATGGAGTGAGTATTTTGAAGGTTTGTTGAATGTGTTTGATGATAGAGTGGCAGATATAGGGTGTTTTGGTCGAGGTGGTGTGCAAAGTGAGAGGGTTAGGGAAAGTGATTTGGTGAGCAGAGAAGAGGTAGTGAAAGCTTTGCGGAAGATGAAAGCCGGCAAGGCAGCAGGTTTGGATGGTATTGCAGTGGAATTTATTAAAAAAGGGGGTGACTGTATTGTTGACTGGTTGGTAAGGTTATTTAATGTATGTATGACTCACGGTGAGGTGCCTGAGGATTGGCGGAATGCGTGCATAGTGCCATTGTACAAAGGCAAAGGGGTTAAGAGTGAGTGCTCAAATTACAGAGGTATAAGTTTGTTGAGTATTCCTGGTAAATTATATGGGAGGGTATTGATTGAGAGGGTGAAGGCATGTACAGAGCATCAGATTGGGGAAGAGCAGTGTGGTTTCAGAAGTGGTAGAGGATGTGTGGATCAGGTGTTTGCTTTGAAGAATGTATGTGAGAAATACTTAGAAAAGCAAATGGATTTGTATGTAGCATTTATGGATCTGGAGAAGGCATATGATAGAGTTGATAGAGATGCTTTGTGGAAGGTATTAAGAATATATGGTGTGGGAGGCAAGTTGTTAGAAGCAGTGAAAAGTTTTTATCGAGGATGTAAGGCATGTGTACGTGTAGGAAGAGAGGAAAGTGATTGGTTCTCAGTGAATGTAGGTTTGCGGCAGGGGTGTGTGATGTCTCCATGGTTGTTTAATTTGTTTATGGATGGGGTTGTTAGGGAGGTGAATGCAAGAGTTTTGGAAAGAGGGGCAAGTATGAAGTCTGTTGGGGATGAGAGAGCTTGGGAAGTGAGTCAGTTGTTGTTCGCTGATGATACAGCGCTGGTGGCTGATTCATGTGAGAAACTGCAGAAGCTGGTGACTGAGTTTGGTAAAGTGTGTGAAAGAAGAAAGTTAAGAGTAAATGTGAATAAGAGCAAGGTTATTAGGTACAGTAGGGTTGAGGGTCAAGTCAATTGGGAGGTGAGTTTGAATGGAGAAAAACTGGAGGAAGTAAAGTGTTTTAGATATCTGGGAGTGGATCTGGCAGCAGATGGAACCATGGAAGCGGAAGTGGATCATAGGATGGGGGAGGGGGCGAAAATTCTGGGAGCCTTGAAGAATGTGTGGAAGTCGAGAACATTATCTCGGAAAGCAAAAATGGGTATGTTTGAAGGAATAGTGGTTCCAACAATGTTGTATGGTTGCGAGGCGTGGGCTATGGATAGAGTGGTGCGCAGGAGGATGGATGTGCTGGAAATGAGATGTTTGAGGACAATGTGTGGTGTGAGGTGGTTTGATCGAGTAAGTAACGTAAGGGTAAGAGAGATGTGTGGAACTAAAAAGAGCGTGGTTGAGAGAGCAGAAGAGGGTGTTTTGAAATGGTTTGGGCACATGGAGAGAATGAGTGAGGAAAGATTGACCAAGAGGATATATGTGTCGGAGGTGGAGGGAACGAGGAGAAGAGGGAGACCAAATTGGAGGTGGAAAGATGGAGTGAAAAAGATTTGTGTGATCGCGGCCTGAACATGCAGGAGGGTGAAAGGAGGGCAAGGAATAGAGTGAATTGGAGCGATGTGGTATACCGGGGTTGACGTGCTGTCAGTGGATTGAATCAGGGCATGTGAAGCGTCTGGGGTAAACCATGGAAAGCTGTGTAGGTATGTATATTTGCGTGTGTGGACGTATGTATATACATGTGTATGGGGGTGGGTTGGGCCATTTCTTTCGTCTGTTTCCTTGCGCTACCCCGCAAACGCGGGAGACAGCGACAAAAAAAAAAAAAAAATTAATGACGATGGGTTGCATTGTAAGATATCAGAATTCGCAGATGACTCTATGCTGGGAAGTTAATCTACAAATAAACTTGATCGTCTGCAGCCACAGGCTGACATAGATAAACTTATGGACTGAGCTCTTAAGTGGCAAGTGAATGTTGATATCAACAACTGCAATGTTTTACATATTGGTAGTATAAACAAAAGGTAAGCTATGGTATGAATTTTCTTAAATTGCAAAAGGTAAATGAGGAAAAAGACACGGGAGTAGTAATTATTGGTGACCTACAACCAAGTAAGCAGTGCATAGAAGCATTGAAAAGAGTGAACAAGATTCTTGGATTAATGGGAAGGACTTTTGAATTTAAGTCCAGAGAAATTCTCCTTAATCTGTACAGTTCATTGATTTGTCCTCATCTTGAATATTGATGATATTCATTTTTGGTCACCCCACCTTGCATAAAGACAGACAGAATGGAGAGAGTACAGTGTCGAGGTGCCAAGATGATTCCCGTTTCGAGAAACAAGTGCTATGAGAGCCAACTAAATAGCTGGAACCTAAATAGCTTAGAAAATTGGTTAAGAGGTGATATAATACAAGTATTCAAAATAATCAAAGGCTTTGATAATGATGATCTCACAAGCTACTTAAGACTTGATTCATCAAATTTCACTTGTGCATATGTTTTACCTTGAATTCAACAGAATGGTTAACATATGGAGTGATTTACCAGTTAGAGTGGTTGAAAGCAGTACTGTAGATATATTTAAGAATACGAAAAAGAATATTTTACTTTAAGTCCATGACTCACATTATTTTTGCCTCCTTAGTCACATTGATAGTTTTCAGTTTTTTAAAGTATTTGCATGCCCTTCAAATTTTACCACACTAAACTGTGAGTTTCTGATATCTTCCACTATTACAAGTAGCCTCAAAGAGACCCAGTGGTCTGTTGCCACTTGAGTTCCTATGTATTTTAAACAGGGATGCCTTATTCCTGTATGTCTTAATACATGTAGGTTGTAATTGGTAGGCAGCCAATGACCGGGGAGGTATATTACCGGTACTACCTGTTCGAGTAATGAGGTGGTTGATGATGGCTGTGTTGTGAGCCAGCACTTCACTGGTTGTCAAGCTGTACTCCTCTGACCCAGGTAGCTGTCTTTTCTTTCTGCTTCACCCACATGTGGACTTTTTGCATTCTGTCTACAAACATACACTCTCTCTTTGTCACACATAACAGTTGGTAACACTTAACTCATTCTACTCATTCTTTGTAACTCTAGATTTTCCTTTGATGAGTACTATGTGCTAGCCCTGCCTTTTGGTAAAATGGTGGGAGCAATAGATAGAAGTATTAGGTAGGAACATTTTGGCTAGAACACTAGGTAGAAACATTAGATAGAAGTAGAAGACAGGCACATTAGGCAGGACCATTAGGTTGAAGTAGTCATTAGTAACATTAGGTAGGAGCCTGTGGAAACACTGCACTAGAGTTGCCCTCTGCCAGTGGCCTGTTAAGGGTAAGGGACTAAAGACTAAGGAGTGGCACTGGAACTCATTAGTTATGGAGATTATTGCTGTGGCCACCCCTTGAGGAAGTTCCAGGAGGGAACAGGCATAAGAGATATAGATAAATCTTAATATCAATATATAGATGTATCTTAAAGCAGAATCTATATCCCCTCTTTGTCTAAACAAAGGGTCCATTCTCGTCATTGTCTTAACACAGATTCCATTACCCTCCTCTTAACACAAAGTCCATTTCCCTCTTTGTCTTACCACAGAAAACATTCCCCTCCCTGTCTTAGCACAGACTCCATTTCCCACCATATTGTAATGCGGTCTATTCCTATCCTAGTCTTAACACGGTTTCCATTCCGCACCATGTCTAAAGATTGTGTCTGTTTTCCTCTTTCTCTTAACACAGAGTGTATTTCCCTCTTTGTTATGGTACAGAGGCCATTTCCCTCCTTGTTTTAACATTGAAGACATTTCCCTCGTAGTCTTAACACAGATTCCATTTCCCTCTTTTAACGCAAAGGTGATTTTTCTCTTAGTCTTAACACAGAATACATTTCCCTCTTTATCTTAACACAGACTCCATTCCCCTTACTTAAAATAGTGTTCATTCTCCACATTTTTGTAACGTAGAATCCATTTTCTTAACACAGAATCCTTTCCCCTCCTTGTCTAATAGATTCCATTTCTTTCCTTGTCTTTAGAAGAGTTCATTCCCTTCCTTGATTGGACTCATAGTCCAATTCTCTTTTTGTCTCATCACATACTCCATTTGCCTTCATGTCTTAATAGAGTTTGTTTCACTTCTTGTCTACCAAAGAATCCTCTCTCTTCCTTGTCGTACACAGAGTACTTGGCAGTTTACCTTTTTTCAGCTACATCTGTAACAATAATTCAAGCAGTTTGTCAAATGTGTCAAGCATGTCTGGTGAAAGAGGTGAGCAGCACTAAATGAAGTCCATTTTGTTTAAGTAATTGTACATTGTAATTGTTGATAAACTTTAATTAATGATATTTGACCAACATAGATATAGATAGAGAACTGTACATCATTAAAGGTTCTAATATTATTCTCTGATTGATTTTGTGGAATGCATGTCAATACACAATGTCAGTTTACTTTGCAGAGTTACCATAATGTAGAGGAGGTTAAAGTATTAGACCTTCTGAGAGAAACACCAGGTTTATCCTCGCTGCATATGGCAGCATTTTCTCACCTGTCACTTAATCTCCCACAACAGGTAAGAATTTGAGTACAAGTCTATGTTACTAAGAATTACCATAATACAGATTCTGTATAAGAAAATATGTGAAATATTATCCAGTATGTATTTGTCTCATCTTGTGGTACAATATCCATTTCTACCACTGTTTCTGTTTACAGAGCACTGCACTACTTTCATGAGACATTATGTAACATATCGTTGAATGTATTACAAGTGCACTCTGATGTGCCACATAATGAGAATATTTGTAATTTCTTTTTGAACTCTATGAAAATTTGCTTTTTAGATACTTATGCATAAATTTTTTCTTTTGTATGTCAGTCAGTATTTGTCTTGTAGGTTGCTTTCACAGAACATTTCCTGTATATAGTTACTTGATTTCAGTACATTTCTTAGGTTGTCTCCATCAAGTCATCCTCACACATTTATGCTGTAACCCTATTTTTCCACCTTAGTCTTTTTCTCTGTTTACCCACACATTTTTCATTCATATACAGTTTTGCATTTATATTCTTCACATTCCTTGTCTTCATATATCATACTACTCTGTTATTACAGTACAGGGCTAAACATTTATGAGCTGCTCAGTTAACAGTGTTGCTTGGTCCACTTTTATCCTTGTTTCTCACATTATTCAGTCTTGAAATTTCACATTTTCTTTTCAGATAATCTTCTGTGGTTAGTGTTGATTTGCTTGTTTTTTACTCTCAATATGCCTGCTCCCATTTTTTGCACTATAGTGGGGTAGCACTTGGAACATATGACTAATTCTCTAAGTGAAAAGTTCCGCTTGACTCATTCTTCTGTTCCCTATTCTAAAAAGTTAATACAGGAACAGAGGATTTCTGGCCCTCTACTCCTACCCACTCTTAGTCGGTTTCTGTAGTATGCAAAAGATTCATAGATAATATTCTTTCTCCCCAGTCTGCAGGGGATTCATATTTAGAGTAAAAATATTGGACAGCGTGAAATTAGAAGGTGAAAAGGAGTTACAGGAAAGAGGGAGAAATATTAAAAACAGTATACAGATGGCTTTGTGAAACAGCATGGTCTTGTAGGTATATGTCAAAAGGATGATGGCATTTACATAAGTAACCTGAAGGGTTGCAGAAGAGTAGACTGATGGTAAGATGGAGGAAGAAAATATGGGTAAGAGAGAGATAGCTCTTTGGAGTCTAAGGAGTGCTTTGTGCAGTGGCAGTATGGTAACCAATAGGGTAGAAGATGCTGCTCTTGTGAAAAGTGAAAAAAGAAGCTTAGAATTGGGGAAACTTGAGTTTCAGTACCTCAAGGGGATACTCTAGTTTTACTAGAGTGTCAAAGTCTCACCCTGCCTTCTCATATTTACCTCGTTAATACATCACTTAGGGGTGTAACTGAATGTAGAGGTGTTGCCCAACTCCATCAGGGCAGTCTTTTTAGATTTATACAGACACCTGAGGTGTGCTGTCACTTTTTAGTTTCTTGACAATTTTGGAGCCTCTGCCTCTGAAAACACTGCACTGGAGTAGCCCTCTGACAGTGACCTATCAGGGGTAAGGCACAAAGGGCAAGGAAGTTGCACAGGAGTCTATCATCTAAAATGAGGATTAAAAGAGATGAGTGCTTGAGGGTGATGGGACTGAAATACAATGGAGTGACTGGTGAGAGTAAAAGGAGGGATCTTGTGGAGAGATCTAAATATTTTACTTCGATGTGCTGGGAATTGGGGAAACCCATATCCTTGGGCATGGTGTGTGGAGTGAAAATGGAAATGAATGCAGGTATGGAAGGGCATAGAAGGAGGTATGGTATGGACAGGAATGAGTGAAAATTATCGGGGAAGAGGGAAAGAAGGAATTCTTCTGTCGCTAAGAGTGTGGGAGGGTGTTAAAGAGCATGGATGGAATGGATCAGGAATAATGTGGGTGAAAGGAAAGATTGGGATTGTGAAATATGCATAGGTATGTGTATATGCACCTGTGAGTAAGAAGACTGTACAAGATAAGGATGAAATGAAGCTTTTCCGGAATTTGAATGACTATAAATGGTTTTGAGAATGAGAGAAGTGCGGTCATATTGGGTGATATGAATGTAAAATTGGGATGTGATGATATTAGTGTGATAGTTGGTAAATGGGGAGTGCCTGGAGTAAATGAGAATGGAAGTTATCCTGTGGATACTTGTGCAGAGAGGAGTTTAATCCTTGCAAACACCTTTTATCAGCACTAGATGATCTTCACATATACATGGATAAGGAATGATGGAAGAGAAGAGCAAAAGGCTTTGATTGATTATGTGACAGTGGATGAAAGATTGCGAAAGGCCATGTTAGGTGCTAGAGTTGGTGACTCTGACCATTTCACAGTTCTTGTGGGGATGAGGATTCGGAAAAAATGGAGGTATGGTATAAGGAATAATGGAGAGGTAAAAGTGTTGGCAAGCAAGATGATGAATCAGGAAATATGCAAGGAGTATGAAAGGAAGGTAACTGAAAGTTTCGATGGAAGTGCATTGAATGTATGGGTGCAGTCATGTGTGAATGAGGTGTTTAAGATATTTAGAGAAATACTATTAAAGGCTGTAGAATTAGTAGTTGGATACAAGGTCATGAGACAGGAATAAAAAGGACAATGCATGGTAGACAGAAAAGATTAGAAATGCTGTGAAAGAGAAGGAAAGGGCATATGGTAGACTGTTCAGTAGGAATGTATCAGTGGAAGTTCAGCAAAGGAAGAGGGAAGAATATAAGATATGTAAGCGGGATGTAAAGAAAGATTAGATAGAGATTTTTCATGAGTTTACATGAGAAAGACAGACAACAGGAGGCCTGATTCGCCCACAACTGGGTTGTCTGAAAAATAAAAGGGGTTTCATTTGACAAGGAAAGCAAAAATGGGTATGTTTGAAGGAATAGTGGTTCCAACAATGTTGTATGGTTGCGAGGCGTGGGCTGTGGATAGAGTTGTGTGCAGGAGGATGGATGTGCTGGAAATGAGATGTTTGAGGACAATGTGTGGTGTGAGGTGGTTTGATCGAGTAAGTAACGTAAGGGTAAGAGAGATGTGTGGAAATAAAAAGAGCGTGGTTGAGAGAGCAGAAGAGGGTGTTTTGAAATGGTTTGGGCACATGGAGAGAATGAGTGAGGAAAGATTGACCAAGAGGATATATGTGTCGGAGGTGGAGGGAATGAGGAGAAGAGGGAGACCAAATTGGAGGTGGAAAGATGGAGTGAAAAAGATTTTGTGTGATCGGGGCCTGAACATGCAGGAGGGTGAAAGGAGGGCAAGGAATAGAGTGAATTGGAGCGATGTGGTATACAGGGGTTGACGTGCTGTCAGTGGATTGAATCAAGGCATGTGAAGCGTCTGGGGTAAACCATGAAAGCTGTGTAGGTATGTATATTTGCGTGTGTGGACGTAAGTACATGTGTATGGGGGGGGTTGGGCCATTTCTTTCGTCTGTTTCCTTGCGCTACCTCGCAAACGCGGGAGACAGCGACAAAGTATAAAAAAAAAAAAAAAAAAAATTTGTCAAGAAAATGTAATTCTGCTCAGCAGTTTTTTTTTTTAGCTATCACAGACTCCCTGCTGCTGCACATTAGATTTTTACTGTCCCTGTTACTGCTGTCATTTTTAGAGAATTTCTGTCATTTTTCTCAGAGTATCTCTGAATTTATAGAATATTTGTCTAAATGACTTTTGAAGGTATTTATGGTCTTAGCATTCTTTACATCTGATGGTAACTTATTCCAGTGGTCAGCACACCTACAGAAAAAGAAGCTTTTTCCCCACTTCCATTTGTCCTGGTAGCTGTATTTTCTTGTATTTTGAAAACATGTTCATGATTTATGTTATTGAACTTGTTCAGAATTTTGAATACTTGGATTTAAGTCACAGTGATGAGATCCAATCTTTTTAGCCTCTCTTCATATGCCAGATTTCTAAGGGATGATTTCAACTGTGTTGTGCGTCTTTGTACTTTTTCTAATTTTTCCTTGTCTTTTTTATATTTTAGGGCCCAAACCTGGACTGCATATTCAAAGTGTGGTTTTACTAGAGAATTATAAAGTGTTTGAATTTTTTCTGGTGTCTTGTAATCTGTTCCTGGCTATGAAACCTAACATTTGGTTATCTTTTTTACATGCTGCTTAACACTGTTTAGTAGTTTGCAGGTTGTTATAATGACAACTCCAAGGATCTTTTCTTCATTTACTTTAGTTAGAGAGTTTCCAAATAGTTTGTAGTTGTAACGTATATTTTTGTTTCCAAAGTGCATAACTTTACACTTGTCTCTTGTCTGTGTTAAACTTCATTTGCCATCAGTCTTGACTCTGCTAGTTTTAAGATCTCTTTGAATCATTTTGCAGTCCTGCCTGTTTAGAGCTCTACCTCTGAGCTTAGTATCGTCAGCTAATTTGGAGATCTTAGATATGAGACCAAGTTCCAGGTCAATGTATATTATGAAAATAATTGGGCCTAGGACCGACCCCTGTGGCACAACCTTTGTTGTGTTTAACCAATCTTAGGCTTTGCCATTTAATATTACACTGCTTTCTCCTGGTAAGCCAGTCTCTGAACCATGTACAGAGTTCTTCATCAGTTCTTTGTGCTTTGAGTTTATGTAAAAGTCTCTTATGAGGTACTTTATTGAAAGCCTTTTGAAACTCTGAATATACTACATCAGATGGTACTTTTTGTCCCTTTTCTGATAAATAACATTGAAAAATTCCAGCAGATTTGTTAGGCAGGATCTTCTATCGTGGAAACTGTGTTGATTGTCCGATATGATTTTGTGATATAGAGACGTGAGTTTCATCTTGTATTATTTTTTCCATCATTTTACCTAACACAGGTGTAAGGCTAATTTTGCTGTCGTTCAAGGCACAATTTTTGTCTCCTTTTTGATATATAATAGTAACACATGTTAGTTTCCAGTCAGTTTGCATGTGACCAACTGATAGAGATTTGTTGAATATTTTTTTTTTTTTTTAGCTGTATCCTGACCTTTAAAAATCTTGGAGCTAAGATATCTAGGCCGTTGGATTTGTTAGGATTTAATTGGTTCAGGTATTTAAGTTCTACAGAGCTCTTTATTTCTCTAACCTTCAGCTCTTCATCATCAGATCCTTTAAAGATTTTCATTGGTTGCAGTATTTGTGATGTTTCTTCAATTGTAAATACAGAGTTAAATGAACGATTTAGTATGGTAGGCATTTCCTTGTTGTTAGTAAATAACATGTCATGTTAGTTTCATGATGGTCCATTCTTTCTTTTACTGTCTTCCTTTGTCTTATGTGTTAGAAGAATTCCTTAGGATTATTCTTAACTTTCAAGGAAATTCATTTTTCTTCCTCACTTATACTCTGTCTTATGACCTTCTTACACTTTCTTTTGATTTTGATTAATTCCTAGCAATTTTCAGCAGTTCCCATTGATTTGAATTTCTTATACATTTTCTTTTTTTGACAAATTAGTCCCTCTATTCTCCTATTCATCCATGATGGTTTTGAAATGTTACAAGTTCTCTTTGTAATTTGTGGAATATGTTTATTTTCAATCTTGAATAGTGTGTTTTTAGAATTATACCACATTTCCTCTACTGTGTAAACATCAAAAAGTTTTGTCCTACTGATACTGCAAGTTTTGTGTCTGATATTTTCAGAATTTGGTTGCCTGTGATTTGAGATCAAGAATTTGTTGTCATTTATTTCAAAACCTAATTCTATCTCTAATCTAATCAAAGTGTGATTGCTGTTTGACAAACTCTCACTACTTCACAAGTGTTGATTAAGTTTGTGCCACTGGTAAGGACAAGATCAAGAATGTTTTTACCTCTTGTTGGTTTTTTAATTAACTTTTAGAAAAGCATCTTCAATCAGTTCCGTTAGTCTCATTCCCTCTCAGTCATCTGTTAATGTGTTTCAGTTTGTGTTTGGACTGTGGAAGTCTCCTACTATTATAACTGCTTTATTGTTTTTTATAGTTTTGATTTCATTGTAAAGCATCCTAACATCTTTTTGTTCAAGCGTTCTGTGAATAGTTTACTTTTGAACGTGTTGGTAATGTCGATATAAAGGGAGTCATGAATGTGTGTCTACTTTGCTTATCTTAATAGCACTTAGATTATTGTCATCAGTGATCAGAACTCCACCACCTACCTTGTATAAGTGATCTTTCGTAAATAGTTTGTGTCTGGGTATTGCGTACTTAGCATTTAAGTGTTTTTTCTTAGAGTTTACTCGTTTCTGAAATTGCAATGATTTTTCATTTTTCATAACTGCGTAGGATATAAGTTCATCGCATTTCATAATGATGTTCTGGGCATTTGTGTATATTAAACATATTTTCTTTGGAGTTGATTTCTGGACTGAATTTGCCTTTTTTTTAGTCAGTGTATGTGTTTGTATTATCATTGTTGATAGAGATGCTCTGTGGAAGGTATTAAGAATATATGGTGTGGGAGGCAAGTTGTTAGAAGCAGTGAAAAGTTTTTATTGAGGATGTAAAGCATGCGTACGTGTAGGAAGAGAGGAAAGTGATTGGTCCTCAGTGAATGTAGGTTTGTGGCAGGGGTGTGTGATGTGTGCATGGTTGTTTAATTTGTTTATGGATGGTGTTGTTAGGGAGGTGAATGCAAGAGTTTTGGAAATAGGAGCAAGTATGCAGTCTGTTGTGGATGAGAGAACTTGGGAAGTGAGTCAGTTGTTGTTTGCTGATGATACAGCATTGGTGGCTGATTCATGTGAGAAACTGCAGAAGCTGGTGACTGAGTTTGGTGAAGTGTGTGAAAGAAGAAAATTGAGAGTAAATGTGAATAAGAGCAAGGTTATTAGGTACAGTAGGGTTAAGGGTCAAGTCAATTGGGAGGTAAGTTTGAATGGAGAAAAACTGGAGGAAGTGAAGTGTTTTAGATGCCTGGGAGTGGATTTGGCAGTGGATGGAACCATGGAAGCGGAAGTGAATCATAGGGTGGGGGAGGGGGCAAAAATTCTGGGGGCGTTGAAGAATGTGTGGAAGTCGAGAACATTATCTTTGAAAGCAAAAATGGGTATGTTTGAAGGAATAGTGGTTCCAACAATGTTGTATGGTTGTGAGGCGTGGGCTATGGATAGGTTTGTGCGCAGGAGGGTGGATGTGCTGGAAATGAGATGTTTGAGGACAATATGTGGTGTGAGGTGGTTTGATCGAGTAAGTAATGATAGGGTAAGAGAGATATGTGGTAATAAAAAGAGTGTGGTTGAGAGAGCAGAAGAGGGTGTTTTGAAATGGTTTGGTCACATAGAGAGAATGAGTGGGGAAAGATTGACCAAGAGGATATATGTGTCGGAGGTGGAGGGAACGAGGAGAAGTGGGAGACCAAATTGGAGGTGGAAAGATGGCGTGAAAAAGATTTTGAGTGATCGGGGCCTGAACATGCAGGAGGGTGAAAGGCGTGCAAGATATAGAGTGAATTGGAACGATGTGGTATACAGGGGTTGACGTGCTGTCAGTGGAATGAACCAGGGCAAGTGAAGTGTCTGGGGTAAACCATGGAAAGTTGTGTGGGGCCTGGATGTGGAAAGGGAGCTGTGGTTTCGATGCATTATTACATGACAGCTAGAGACTGAGTGTGAACGAATGTGGCCTTTGTTGTCTTTTCCTAGCGCTACCTTGCACTCATGAGGGGCAGACAGTATGAATTATGTACATGTGTATATATGTATATGTGTGCATGTGTATATATATATGTATACGTTGAGATGTATAGGTATGTATATGTACATGTGTGGACGTGTATGTATATACTTGTGTATGTGGGTGGGTTGGGGCATTCTTTAATCTGTTTGGAGACAGCAACAAAGCAAAATAAATAAATAAATGAAATACAATCACTGTTAATGCCAGTGTGTGCAGCAGCAGGAGAGAGATGATTCTTCACCTGATTTGGGTTTACTGCCTTATTCTGACCCTTCCTGAGCTGGACCCTACCAGTCTTGCTCCTAAAAGTTACCTGAGAGTTGACCTGTAGCTGTGCTAACCCACTGCTTATACAGCCTGAGTTGTCCTCAACTGATCTAATTTGACTTTGCTAATTCCTCTGCCTGTGAGGTTACTGCTAATCCCCGAGGATCCCTACCACCAAGGTTCCATCCATCCTCTAACTACCCTTATAGTGGTCAAAGTGGATAGCTTCTTCCTCAGATTCCCCTTCACATTCAGATTCCCTGGACACCAACTCACCTCTCTCAGCTACCCTTCATTTTCCCCTATTCTCCTAGTTCCTTCATTAGCTTGACCATTATATGCTCTTCTGAGTAGTTTATCTCTTATTAAGAAAAAGGCATAATGTTTTCATCTAATACTCTGCCAAAGTGGGCTTTCCCTATTCCATTTAAGTGAAGAACATCCCTTGCGTACAGAGATCTATCATGACTAAAATGGTCCCACAGGCCCATACTGTACACACTATCCACCTTCCTATAGAGAGCTTCGATTCCTCTGTTTATCCCCAGCTCTGCTGAGGGTACAATAATCAATGTCATGCCTTAATAGCATTCCTGATATTATGTATAAGCTTTCTATGACTTTCTTTAAACTTGCTAATAAGTTCCTTATACTTCGCTGATATTTCTTCTGATCTCCCATTAACTGCATTGTTCGCCCCCATCAGAACAACAAAAATCACATCCTCAGGATTGTTTGAGACTATATCATTAAAGTTATCTAGGATGTGTTCTGTCCAAGCCCCTGGATAAGACAAGTTCTTCATATTTCTATCCTTTGCACATAATTCATGGTCCTGATGTCTGACTATAGAATCCCCTACCAGATTGATGCTGCGATCATCCTGTACATCATCATCTAGTACACTATACCTATCGTGAGTGGAGAGTTTGTTGTTAGTAGGTTGTTCGGTAATGCAGCAACACATTTTCCTTGCAGGTTGGAAGATGAAAGTATCTTCCAACTTCATCTCAACAGTTGCTATCCTACTGTCTAAGCTATCTACCCTAGATGATATACCTATATCTGTTTCCTGTATCGCAACTGCTTTTGCCACCAAGAACCCAGCTTCTTCCCATCCTTTCATCCTAACATCTAGTTTCCCCAAGGCTTCACTGATTCTCCTAATACCTACTGAAAGCCTATCAAACACATCACAGAACAAACAAGAAGTGTACTCACCTTCCTCTCTAAGGAGAAAATCCCTGGTGAACTCCTAATGGTATCTAGGGCAGGCAACTCAAGAAGGAGAAGCCATCTTGAAGGATTTCACTGAGATTCAAGGGGTTTCAATAAGATTCAGGTGGATCACTAAGCAGCACACAAAAAACCTGTTTGAAACTGGGTAGGTGAGTGCATCACTAGAGGACATCTATCCTCAACATGGGTTGTTGTGATTATAAGAAACTGTAACGAAAGGAGGTGAAAAAGGAAAGAAGTTGATGTAAGAGTAGAAATCTTAATGTGAGAAGTAAGGAAGGGGAGTTGCTGAATCAAAAGGAGAGGAAGTGAAATGAAGATGAAGAGAGTATTTTGAAGAACTAATAAATGTAGGAGAAGGAGAGGCAGCAGTTGTTACATGCATAGGAATGGAGGATGGAGGGAAGAGGATTCAAGTGCAAGGGCCAGTAGCAAAAACAGGAGGTTAAGAAGAGCAATAATGAGGCTGAGGGTAAGAAAGGCACCTGGAGTGGATGGGATTACAGCTGAAATGCTGAAGTATGGAGGAGAAAATGTGATAGAGTGGATGCATCTAATGTGTAGTTTAGCATGGAAACAGAAGGTTGTGCCGGAGGATTGGGTGAAAGCTGTTATTGTTCCTATATTCAAAGAAAAATGTGCTAAAGATGTTATTTATTATACTTTGTCGCTGTCTCCCGCGTTTGCGAGGTAGCGCAAGGAAACAGACAAAAGAAGTATGTTGCAATTATAGATGAATGAATCTGTTAAGTATACCAGGAAAAGTGCATGCAGGAATGTTAATTGATAGAGTGATGGAAGCATCTGAATGCAGAATAAGTGAAGTACAAGGGGATTTTAGGAAAGTTAGGGATGTGTGGATCAGATTTTTGTTGTAAAGATGACTGTGGAAATTAATTTAGTGAAAGGTAAGGTATCTAGGCCATTGGATTTGTTATAATTTAATTGGTATTTAAGTTCTACAGAGCTCTTTATTTCTCTAACCTTCAGCTCTTCTTCATCAGATCCTTGAAACATTTTCATTGGTTGCAGTATTTGTGATGTTTCTTCAATTGTGAATACATAGTGAAAAGAACAATTTAGTATGTCATCAGTAAATAATGTGTCATGTTAGTTTCGTGATGGTCCAATTCTTATTTTTACTGTCTCCCTTTGTCTTATGTGTTTGAAGAATTCTGTAGGATTATTCTTAGCTTTTGGGCATGTGGAGAAAACATTTAACAGAACTGAGTGGAATGTTTTATGGGATGTGTTAAGGATATATAGGATAGGGGACAACTACTGGATGGTGTGAAAGCCTTCTATAGAGGAGCAAATGCATGTGTAAGAGTGGAAGGAGAGTTGAGCAAAAGTTTTAGTATACATGTATGTGTGAGGCAAGGCTGTGTGATGTCGCTGTAACTTTTTGATATATCTATCTATCTATCTATCTATCTTTTTTTTTTTTTTTTTTTTGCTTTGTCGCTGTCTCCCGCGTTTGCAAGGTAGCGCAAGGAAACAGACGAAAGAAATGGCCCAACCCACCCCCATACACATGTATATACATACGTCCACACACGCAAATATACATACCTACACAGCTTTCCATGGTTTACCCCAGACGCTTCACATGCCCTGATTCAATCCACTGACAGCACGTCAACCCTGGTATACCACATCGCTCCAATTCACTCTATTCCTTGCCCTCCTTTCACCCTCCTGCATGTTCAGGCCCCGATCACACAAAATCTTTTTCACTCCATCTTTCCACATCCAATTTGGTCTCCCACTTCTCCTCGTTCCCTCCACCTCCGACACATATATCCTCTTGGTCAATCTTTCCTCACTCATTCTCTCCATGTGCCCAAACCACTTCAAAACACCCTCTTCTGCTCTCTCAACCACGCTCTTTTTATTTCCACACATCTCTCTTACCCTTACATTACTTACTCGATCAAACCACCTCACACCACACATTGTCCTTAAACATCTCATTTCCAGCACATCCATCCTCCTGCACACAACTCTATCCATAGCCCACGCCTCGCAACCATACAACATTGTTGGAACCACTATTCCTTCAAACATACCCATTTTTGCTTTCCAAGATAATCTCGAATTCCACACATTCTTCAAGGCTCCCAGGATTTTCGCCCCCTCCCCCACCCTATGATCCACTTCCGCTTCCATGGTTCCATCCGCTGCCAGATCCACTTCCAGATATCTAAAACACTTTACTTCCTCCAGTTTTTCTCCATTCAAACTTACCTCCCAATTGACTTGACCCTCAACCCTGCTGTACCTAATAATCTTGCTCTTATTCACATTTACTCTTAACTTTCTTCTTTCACACACTTTACCAAACTCAGTCACCAGCTTCTGCAGTTTCTCACATGAATCAGCCACCAGCGCTGTATCATCAGCAAACAACAACTAACTCACTTCCCAAGCTCTCTCATCCCCAACAGACTTCATACTTGCCCCTCTTTCCAAAACTCTTGCATTTACCTCCCTAACAACCCCATCCATAAACAAATTAAACAACCATGGAGACATCACACACCCCTGCCGCAAACCTACATTCACTGAGAACCAATCACTTTCCTCTCTTCCTACACGTACACATGCCTTACATCCTTGATAAAAACTTTTCACTGCTTCTAACAACTTGCCTCCCACACCATATATTCTTAATACCTTCCACAGAGCATCTCTATCAACTCTATCATATGCCTTCTCCAGATCCATAAATGCTACATACAAATCCATTTGCTATTCTAAGTATTTCTCACATACATTCGTCAAAGCAAACACCTGATCCACACATCCTCTACCACTTCTGAAACCACACTGCTCTTCCCCAATCTGATGCTCTGTACATGCCTTCACCCTCTCAATCAATACCCTCCCATATAATTTACCAGGAATACTCAACAAAACTTATACCTCTGTAATTTGAGCACTCACTCTTATCCCCTTTGCCTTTGTACAATGGGACTATGCACGCATTCTGCCAATCCTCAGGCACCTCACCATGAATCATACATGCATTAAATAACTTTACCAACCAGTCAACAATACAGTCACCCCCTTTTTTAATAAATTCCACTGCAATACCATCCAAACCTGCTGCCTTGCCAGCTTTCATCTTG
Source organism: Panulirus ornatus (assembly GCF_036320965.1). Taxonomy (NCBI): domain Eukaryota; kingdom Metazoa; phylum Arthropoda; class Malacostraca; order Decapoda; family Palinuridae; genus Panulirus; species Panulirus ornatus. The sequence continues at coordinate 20,459,642 of NC_092244.1, read as the reverse complement.
CGCAAAGCTTTTACTACCTCTTCTCTGTTTACCAAATCATTTTCCCTAACCCTCTCACTTTGCACACCACCTCGACCAAAACACCCTATATCTGCCACTCTATCATCAAACACATTCAACAAACCTTCAAAATACTCACTCCATCTCCTTTTCACATCACCACTACTTGTTATCACCTCCCCATTAGCGCCCTTCACTGAAGTTCCCATTTGCTCCCTTGTCTTACGCACTTTATTTAACCTCCTTCCAGATCATCTTTTCATTCTCCCTGAAATTTAATGATACTCTCTCACCCCAACTCTCATTTGCCCTCTTTTTCACCTCTTGCACTTTTCTCTTGACCTCCTGCCTCTTTCTTTTATACATCTCCCACTCATTTGCATTATTTCCCTGCAAAAATCATCCAAATGCCTCTCTCTTCTCTTTCACTAATAATCTTACTTCTTCATCCAACCACTCACTACCCTTTCTAATCAACCCACCTCCCACACTTTTCATGCCACAAGCATCTTTTGCGCAAGCCATCACTGCTTCCCTAAATACATCCCATTCCTCCCCCACTCCCCTTACCTCCTTTGTTCTCACCTTTTTCCTTTCTGTGCTCAGTCTCTCCTGGTACTTCCTCAGACAAGTCTCCTTCCCAAGCTCACTTACTCTCACCACCTTCTTCACCCCAACATTCTCTCTTCTTATCTGAAAACCCCTACAAATCTTCACCTTCGCCTCCAGAAGATAATGATCAGACATCCCTCCAGTTGCACCTCTCAGCACATTAACATCCAAAAGTCTCTCTTTCGCTTGCCTGTCAAATAACACGTAATCCAATATCGCTCTCTGGCCATCTCTCCTACTTACATACTATACTTATGTATATCTCGCTTTTTTGAATCAGGTATTCCCAATCACCAGTCCTTTTTCAGCACATAAATCTACAAGCTCTTCACCATTTCCATTTACAACACTGAACACCCTATGTATACCAATTATTCCCTCAACTGCCACATTACTCACCTTTGCATTCAAATCACCCATCACTATAACCCGGTCTTGTGCATCAAAACCACTAACACACTCATTCAGCTGCTCCCAAGACACTTGCCTCTCATGGTCTTTCTTCTCATGCCCAGGTGCATATGCACCAATAATCACCCATCTTTCTCCATCAACTCTCAGTTTTACCCATATTAATTTAGAATTTACTTTCTTACATTCTATCACATGGGGATAGGGGAGAAAGAATACTTCCCACACATTCCTCATGTGTCGTAGAAGGCAACTAAAGGGGACGTGAGCGGGGGGCTAGAAACCCTCCCCTCCTTGTATTTTAACTTTCTAAAAGGGGAAACAGAAGGAGTCATGCAGGGAGTGCTCATCCTCCTCGAAGGCTCAGATTGGGGTGTCTAAATGTGTGTGGATGTAACCAAGATGAGAATAAAGGAGAGATAGGTAGTATGTTTGAGGAAAGGAATGTGGATGTTTTGGCTCTGAGTGAAATGAAGCTCAAGGGTAAAGGGGAAGAGTGGTTTGGGAATGTCTTGGGAGTAAAGTCAGAGGTTAGTGAGAGTACAAGGGCAAGGGAAGGAGTAGCTATACTCCTGAAACAGGAGTTGTGGGAGTATGTGATAGAGTGTCCGAAAGTAAACTCTAGATTGATATGAGGAAAACTGAAAGTTGATGGAGAGAGATGGATGATTATTGGTGCATATGCACCTGGGCATGAGAAGAAAGATCATGAGAGGCAAGTGTTTTGGGAGCAGCTGAATGAATGTGTTAGTGGTTTTGATGCACGAGACCGGGTTATAGTGATGGGTGATTTGAATGCAAAGATGAGTAATGAGGAAGTAGAGGGGATAATTGGTATACACGGTGTGTTCAGTGTTGTAAATGGAAATGATGAAGAGCTTGTAGATTTATGTACTGAAAAAGGTCTGGTGATTGGGAATACCTGGTTTAAAAAGAGAGATATACATAAGTATATGTATGTAAGTAGGAGAGATGGCCAGAGAGTGTTATTGGATTACGTGTTAATTGATAGGCGCGCGAAAGAGAGACTTTTGGATGTTAATGTGCTGGGAGGTGCAACTGGAAGGATGTCTGATCATTATCTTTTGGAGGCGAAGGTGAAGATTTGTAGAGGTTTTCAGAAAAGAAGGGAGAATGTTGGGGTAAAGAGAGTGGTGAGAGTAAGTGAGGTTGGGAAGGAGACTTGTCTGAGGAAGTACCAGGAGAGACTGAATACAGAATGGAAAAAGGTGAGAACAAAGGAGGTAAGGGGAGTGGGGGAGGAATGGGATGTATTTAGGGAAGCAGTGATGGCTTGCGTAAAAGATGCTTGTGGCATGAGAAGCATGGGAGGTCAGGCAGATTAGAAAGTGTAGTGAGTGGTGGGATGAAGAAGTAAGATTATTAGTGAAAGAGAAGAGAGAGAGGCATTTGCACGATTTTTGCAGGGATATACATCTCCAAGTGATTGGAGATGTATAAAAGAAAGAGGCAGGAGGTCAAGAGAAAGGTGCAAGAGGTGAAAAAGAGGGCAAATGAGAGTTGTGGTGAGAGAGTATAATTAAATTTTAGGGAGAATAAAAAGATGTTGTGGAAGGAGGTAAATAAAGTGCGTAAGACAAGGGAACAAATGGGAACTTCAGTGAAGGGGCTAATGGGGAGGTGATAACAAGTAGTGGTGATGTGAGAAGGAGATGGAGTGAGTATTTTGAAGGTTTGTTGAATGTGTTTGATGATAGAGTGGCAGATATAGGGTGTTTTGGTCGAGGTGGTGTGCAAAGTAAGAGGGTTAGGGAAAGTGATTTGGTGAGCAGAGAAGAGGTAGTAAAAGCTTTGTGGAAGATGAAAGCCAGCAAGGCAGCAGGTTTGGATGGTATTGCAGTGGAATCTATTAAAAAAGGGGGTGACTGTATTGTTGACTTGGTTGGTAAGGTTATTTAAATGTATGTATGTCTCATGGTGAGGTGCCTGAGAATTGGCAGGAATGCTTGCATAGTGCAATTGTACAAAGGCAAAGGGGATAAGAGTGAGTGCTCAAATTACAGAGGTATAAGTTTGTTGAGTATTCCTGGTAAATTATATGGGAGGGTATTGATTGAGAGGGTGAAGGCATGTACAAAACATCAGATTGGGGAAGAGCAGTGTGGTTTCAGATGTGGTAGAGGATGTGTGGGTCAGGTGTTTGCTTTGAAGAATGTATGTGAGAAATACTTAGAAAAGCAAATGGATTTGTATGTAGCATTTATGGATCTGGAGAAGGCATATGATAGAGTTGATAGAGATGCTCTGTGGAAGGTATTAAGGATATATGGTGTGGGAGGCAAGTTGTTAGAAGCAGTGAAAAGTTTTTATTGAGGATGTAAGGTATATGTACGTGTGGGAAGAGAGGAAAGTGATTGGTTCTCAGTGAATGTAGGTTTGCGGCAGGGGTGTGTAATGTCTCCATGGTTGTTTAATTTGTTTATGGATGGGGTTGTTAGGGAGGTGAATGCAAGAGTTTTGGAAAGAGGGGCAAGTATGCAGTCTGTTGTGGATGAGAGAACTTGGGAAGTGAGTCAGTTGTTGTTCGCTGATGATACAGCACTGGTGGCTGATTCATGTGAGAAACTACAGACACTGGTGACTGAGTTTGGTAAAGTGTGTGGAAGAAGAAAGCTGAGAGTAAATGTGAATAAGAGCAAGGTTATTAGGTACAGTAGGGTTGAGGGACAAGTCAGTTGGGAGGTACGTTTGAATGGAGAAAAACTGGAGGAAGTGAATTGTTTTAAATATCTGGGAGTGGATTTGGCAGAGGATGGAACCGTGGAAGCGGAAGTGAATCATAGGGTGGGGGAGGGGGCGAAAATTCTGCGAGCCTTGAAGAATGTGTGGAAGTCAAGAACATTATCTTTGAAAGCAAAAATGGGTATGTTTGAAGGAATAGTGGTTCCAGCAATGTTGCATGGTTGCGAGGCATGGGCTATGGATAGGTTTGTGCGGAGGAGGGTGGATGTGCTGGAAATGAGATGTTTGAGGACAATGTGTGGTGTGAGGTGGTTTGATCGAGTAAGTAACGTAAGGGTAAGAGAGATGTGTGGAAATAAAAAGAGCGTGGTTGAGAGAGCAGAAGAGGGTGTTTTGAAGTGGTTTGGGCACATGGAGAGAATGAGTGAGGAAAGATTGACCAAGAGGATATATGTGTCGGAGGTGGAGGGAACGAGGAGAAGAGGGAGACCAAATTGGAGGTGGAAAGATGGAGTGAAAAAGATTTTGTGTGATCGGGGCCTGAACATGCAGGAGGGTGAAAGGAGGGCAAGGAATAGAGTGAATTGGAGCCATGTGGTATACAGGGGTTGACGTGCTGTCAGTGGATTGAATCAAGGCATGTGAAGCGTCTGGGGTAAACCATGGAAAGCTGTGTAGGTATGTATATTTGCGTGTGTGGACGTGTGTATGTACATGTGTATGGGGGGGTGGGTTGGGCCATTATTTCGTGTGTTTCCTTGCGATACCTCGCTAACGTGGGAGACAGCGACAAAGAAAAATAAATAAATAAATGAATAAATATATATATATATATATATATATATATATATATATATATTATTATTTTACTTTGTCAGTGTCTCCCGCGTTAGCAAGGTAGCGCAAGTAAATAGATGAAAGAATATATATACATGTCCACACATGCAAATATACATACCTATACATCTCAACGTATACATTTATATATATACACACAGATATATTCATATATACATATGTACATAATTCATACTGTCTGCCATTATTCATTCCCATTGCAACCCCACCACACATGAAATAACAACCCCCTCCCCCCACATATGCGTGAAGTATCGCTAGGAAAAGACAACAAAGGCCACATTCGTTCACACTCATTCTCTAGCTGTCATGTATAATGCACCGAAACCACAGCTCCCTTTCCACATCCAGGCCCCACAGAACTTTCCATGGTTTACCCCAGATGCTTCACATGCCCTGGTTCAATCCATTGACAGCACGTTGACCCCAGTATACCACATCGTTCCAATTCACTCTGTTTCTTGCTTGCCTTTCACCCTCCTGCATGTTCAGGCCCCGATCACTCAAAATCTTTTTCACTCCATCTTTCCACCTCCAATTTGGTCTCTCACTTCTCCTTGTTCCCTCCACCTCTGACACATATATCCTCTTGGTCAATCTTTCCCCACTCATTCTTTCTATGTGACCAAACCATTTCAAAACATCCTCTTCTGCTCTCTCAGCCACACTCTTTTTATTACCACACTTCTCTCTTACCCTATTATTACTTACTCGATCAAAGCACCTCACACCACATATTGTCCTCAAACATCTCATTTCCAGCACATCCACCCTCCTGCGCACAACTCTATCTATAGCCCACACCTCGCAACCATATAACATTGTTGGAACCACTATTCCTTCAAACACACCCATTTTTGCTTTACGAGATAATGTTTTCGATCTCCACACATTCTTCAACGCTCCCAGAACTTTCGCCCCCTCCCCCACCCTATGATTCACTTCAGCTTCCATGGTTCCATCCGCTGCCATATCCACTCCCAGATATTTAAAACACTTCAATTCCTCCAGTTTTTCTCCATTCAAACGTACCTCACAATTGACTTGTCCCTCAACCCTACTGTACCTAATAGCCTTGCTCTTATTCACATTTACTCTGAGCTTTCTTCTTTCACACACTTAACCAAACTCAGTCACTAGCTTCTGCATTTTCTCACATGAATCAGCCACCAGTGCTGTATCATCAGCGAACAGCAACTGACTCACTTCCCAAGCTCTCTCATCCACAACAGACTGCATACTTGCCCCTCTTTCCAAAACTCTTGCATTCACCTCCCTAACAACCCCATCCATAAACAAATTAAACGACTATGGAGACATCACACATTCTTGCCACAAACCAACATTCACTGAGAACCAATCACTTTCCTCTCTTCCTACACGTACACATGCCTTACATCCTCGATAAAAACTTTTCACTGCTTCTAACAACTTGCCTCCCACACCATATATTTTTAATACCTTCCACCACAGAGCATCTCTATCAAATCTTATCATATGCCTTCTCCAGATCCATAAATGCTACATACAAATCCATTTGCTTTTCTAAGTATTTCTCACATACATTCTTCAAAGCAAACACCTGATCCACACATCCTCTACCACTTCTGACAATACACTGCTCTACCCCAATCTGATGCTCTGTACATGCCTTCACCATCTCAATCAATACCCTCCCATATTATTTCACAGGAATACCCAATAAACTATATTTATTTATTTTATTTTGCTTTGTTGCTCTCTCCCGCATTAGCGAGGTAGCGCAAGGAAACAGACAAAAGAATGGCCCAACCTGCCCACATACACATGTATATACATACACGTCCACACACACAAATATACATACCTATACATCTCAATGTACACATATATATACACACACAGACATATACATATATACACATGTACATAATTCATACTGGCTGCCTTTATTTGTTCCCATCGCCACCTCGCCACACATGGAATAACAACCCCCTCCCCCTCATGTGTGTGAGGTAGCGCTAGGAAGGACACCAAAGGCCCTATTCGTTCACACTCAGTCTCTAGCTGTCATGTAATAATGCACCGAAACCACAGCCCCCTTTCCACATCCAGGCCCCACACACTTTCCATGGTTTACCACAGACGCTTCACATGCCCTGGTTCAATCCATTGACAGCACGTCGACCCCGGTATACCACATTGTTCCAATTCACTCTATTCCTTGCACGCCTTTCACCCTCCTGCATGTTCAGGCCCCGATCACTCAAAATCTTTTTCACTCCATCTTTCCACCTCCAATTTGGTCTCCCACTTCTCCTCGTTCCCTCCACCTCCGACACATATATCCTCTTGGTCAATCTTTCCCCACTCATTCTCTCCATGTGCCCAAACCATTTCAAAACACCCTCTTCTGCTCTCTCAACCACACTCTTTTATTTCCACACATCTCTCTCACCCTTACATTAGTTACTCGATCAAAGCACCTCACACCACATATTGTCCTCAAACATCTCATTTCCAGCACATCCACCCTCCTGCGCACAACTCTATCCATAGCCCTCGCCTCGCAACCATACAACATTGTAAACTTATACCTCTATAATTTGAGCACTCACATTTTCCCCTTTGCCTTTGTACAATGGCACTATGTAAGCATTCCGCCAATCCTCAGGCACATCACCATGAGTCATACATACATTAAATAACCTTACCAACCAGTTAACAATACAGTCACCCCTGTTTTTAATAAATTCCACTGCAATACATCCAAACCCGCTGTCTTGCCGGCTTTCATCTTCATCCGCAAAGCTTTTAATACCTCTTTTCTGTTTACCAAATCATTCTCCCTAACCCTCTCACTTTGTGCACCACCTCTACCAAAAGACCCTATATCTGCCACTCTGTCATCAAACACATTCAACAAACCTTTAATATACTCACTCCATCTCCTCACATCACCACTACTTGTTATCACCTCCCCATTAGCCCCCTTCACTGAAGTTCCCATTTGCTCCCTTGTCTTACACACTTTATTTACCTCCTTCCAAAACATCTTTTTATTCTCCCTAAAATTTAATGATACTCTCTCACCCCAACTCTCATTTGCCCTCTTTTTCACCTCTTTCACCTTTCTCTTGATCTCCTGCCTCTTTCTTTTATACATCTCCCACTCATTTGCATTATTTCCCTGCAAAAATTGTCCAAATGCCTCTCTTCTCTTTCACCAATAATCTTACTTCTTCATCCCACCACTCACTACCCTTTCTAATGAGCCCACCTCCCACGCTTCTCATGCCACAAGCATCTTTGGCGCAAGCCATCACTGCTTCCCTAAATACATCCCATTCCACCCCCCCTCTCCCCTTATGTCCTTTGTTCTCACCTTTTTCCTTTCTGTACTCAGTCTCTCCTGGTACTTCCTCATACAAGTCTCCTTCCGAAGCTCACTTACTCTCACCACTCTCTTCACCCCAACATTCTTCTTTTCTGAAAACCTCTAAAAATCTTCACCTTTGCCTCCACAAGATAATGATCAGATTTTCCCTCCAGTTGCACCTCTCAGCACATTAACATCCAAAAGTCTCTTTTGCGCACCTAACAATTAACACGTAATCCATAACACTCTCTGGCCATCTCTCCTACTTAAATATACTTATGTATATCTCTCTTTTTAAACCAGGTATTCCCAATCATATATTTTTTTTATTATTATTATACTTTGTCGCTGTCTCCCGCGTTTGCGAGGTAGCGCAAGGAAACAGACGAAAGAAATGGCCCAACCCCCCCCCATACACATGTATATACATACGTCCACACACGCAAATATACATACCTACACAGCTTTCCATGGTTTACCTCAGACGTTTCACATGCCTTGCTTCAATCCACTGACAGCACGTCAACCCCGGTATACCACATCGCTCCAATTCACTCTATTCCTTGCCCTCCTTTCACCCTCCTGCATGTTCAGGCCCCGATCACACAAAATCTTTTTCACTCCATCTTTCCACCTCCAATTTGGTCTCCCTCTTCTCCTTGTTCCCTCCACCTCCGACACATATATCCTCTTGGTCAATCTTTCCTCACTCATCCTCTCCATGTGCCCAAACCACTTCAAAACACCCTCTTCTGCTCTCTCAACCACGCTCTTTTTATTTCCACACATCTCTCTTACCCTTACGTTACTTACTCGATCAAACCACCTCACACCACACATTGTCCTCAAACATCTCATTTCCAGCACATCCATCCTCCTGCGCACGACTCTATCCATAGCCCACGCCTCACAACCATACAATATTGTTGGAACCACTATTCCTTCAAACATACCCATTTTTGCTTTCCGAGATAATGTTCTCGACTTCCACACATTCTTCAAGGCCCCCAGGATTTTCGCCCCCTCCCCCACCCTATGATCCACTTCCGCTTCCATGGTTCCATCCGCTGCCAGATCCACTCCCAGATATCTAAAACACTTCACTTCCTCCAGTTTTTCTCCATTCAAACTCACCTCCCATTTGACTTGACCCTCAACCCTACTGTACCTAATAACCTTGCTCTTATTCACATTTACTCTTAACTTTCTTCTTCCACACACTTTTCCAAACTCAGTCACCAGCTTCTGCAGTTTCTCACATGAATCAGCCACCAGCGCTGTATCATCAGCGAACAACAACTGACTCACTTCCCAAGCTCTCTCATCCCCAACAGACTTCATACTTGCCCCTCTTTCCAAAACTCTTGCATTTACCTCCCTAACAACCCCATCCATAAACAAATTAAACAACCATGGAGACATCACACACCCCTGCCGCAAACCTACATTCACTGAGAACCAATCACTTTCCTCTCTTCCTACACGTACACATGCCTTACATCCTCGATAAAAACTTTTCACTGCTTCTAACAACTTTCCTCCCACACCATATATTCTTAATACCTTCCACAGAGCATCTCTATCAACTCTATCATATGCCTTCTCCAGATCCATAAATGCTACATACAAATCCATTTGCTTATCTAAGTATTTCTCACATACATTCTTCAAAGCAAACACCTGATCCACACATCCTCTACCACTTCTGAAACCACACTGCTCTTCCCCAATATATATATATATATATATATATATATATATATATATATATATATATATATATATATATATATATATATATATAAATATATATATATATAAATATATATATATATAGAAAAGCAAATGGGTTTTTATGTAGCATTTATGGATCTGGAGAAGGCATATGATAGAGTTGATAGAGATGCTCTGTGGAAGGTATTAAGAATATATGGTGTGGAAGGCAAGTTGTTAGAAGCAATGAAAAGTTTTTATCGAGGATGTAAGGCATGTGTACGTTTAGGAAGAGAGGAGAGTGATTGGTTCTCAGTGAATGTAGGTTTGCGGCAGGGGTGTGTGATGTCTCCATGGTTGTTTAATTTGTTTATGGATGGGGTTGTTAGGGAGGTGAATGCAAGAGTTTTGGAAAGAGGGGCAAGTATGAAGTCTGTTGGGGATGAGAGATCTTGGGAAGTGAGTCAGTTGTTGTTCGCTGATGATACAGCGCTGGTGGCTGATTCATGTGAGAAACTGCAGAAGCTGGTGACTGAGTTTGGTAAAGTGTGTGAAAGAAGAAAGTTAAGAGTAAATGTGAATAAGAGCAAGGTTATTAGGTACAGTAGGGTTGAGGGTCAAGTCAATTGGGAGGTAAGTTTGAATGGTGAAAAACTGGAGGAAGTAAAGTGTTTTAGATATCTGGGAGTGGATCTGGCAGCGGATGGAACCATGGAAGCAGAAGTGGATCATAGGATGGGGGAAGGGGCGAAAATTCTGGGAGCCTTGAAGAATGTGTGGAAGTCGAGAACATTATCTCGGAAAGCAAAAATGGGTATGTTTGAAGGAATAGTGGTTCCAACAATGTTGTGTGGTTGCGAGGCGTGGGCTATGGATAGAGTTGTGCGCAGGAGGATGGATGTGCTGGAAATGAGAAGTTTGAGGACAATGTGTGGTGTGAGGTGGTTTGATCGAGTAAGTAACGTAAGGGTAAGAGAGATGTGTGGAAATAAAAAGATCATGGTTGAGAGAGCAGAAGAGGGTGTTTTGAAATGGTTTGGGCACATGGAGAGAATGAGTGGGGAAAGATTGACCAAGAGGATATATGTGTCGGAGGTGGAGGGAACGAGGAGAAGTGGGAGACCAAATTGGAGGTGGAAAGATGGAGTGAAAAAGATTTTGTGTGATCGGGGCCTGAACATGCTGGAGGGTGAAAGGAGGGCAAGGAATAGAGTGAATTGGATCGATGTGGTATACCGGGGTTTACGTGCTGTCAGTGGATTGAATCAGGGCATGTGAAGCGTCTGGGGTAAACCTTGGAAAGCTGTGTAGGTATGTATATTTGCGTGTGTGGACGTATGTATATACATGTGTATGGGGGTGGGTTGGGCCATTTCTCTCGTCTGTTTCCTTGCGCTACCTCGCAAACGCGGGAGACAGCGACAAAGCAAAAAAAAAGATATATATATATATATATATATATATATATATATATATATATATATATATATATATATATATATATATATATATATATATATATATATATGTATATATATATATATATATATGTATGATAGTGGTTCCAACAATGTTATATGGTTGCGAGTCATGGGCTATAGATAGGGTTGTGCGGAGGAGGGTGGATGCATTGGAAATGAGATGTTTGAGGACAATATGTGGTGTGAGGTGGTTTGATCGAGTAAGTAATGAAAAGGTGAGAGAGATGTGTGGTAATAAAAAGGGTGTGGTTGAGAGAGCAGGAGAGGGTGTATGGAAATGGTTTGGTTACTTGGAGAGAATGAGTGAGGAAAGATTGATAAAGAGGATATATGTATCAGAGGTGGAGGGAACGAGAAGTGGGAGACCAAATTGGAGGTGGAAGGATGGAGTGAAAAAGATTTTGTGCGATTGGGGCCTGAACATACAGGAGGATGATAGTCGTGCAAGGAATAGAGTGAATTGGAATGTTATGGTATGCCGAGGTCGAGGTGCTGGAAATGGATTAAACCAGGGCATGTAAAGCATCTGGGGTAAACCATGGAAAGTTTTGTGAAAGGGAGCTGTGGTTTCAGTGCATTATGCATGACAGCTAGAAACTGAGTGTTAACAAATGTGGCCTTTGTTGTCTTTTCCTAGCACTTCTCCTCTATCCCTGCGGATAGAAGAGTAAGAATGCTTCCCACATATTCCCAGCTTATCATAAAAGGTGACTAAAAGGGGTGAGATTGAAAATCCTCCCCTCTCATTTTTTAGTTTTTCAAAAGAAGGAATGGAGAAGGGGGCCAAGGATGATATTCCCTCTAAGGCCCAGTCCTCTGTTGTTGGTGCTACCTTGTTAATGCGGGAAGTGACGATTAAGAAAAATATAAATGTTTGTGGGGCCTGGATGTGGAGCTGTGGTTTTGGTGCATTACTCATGACAGCTAGACTGAGTGTGAATGAATATGGCCTGTTTTGTCTTTTTCTAGCACTACCTTGCAGGGGGGGAGTGTGTGCTATTTCATGTGTGGTGGAGTGGCAACGGGAATGGATGAAGGCAGCAAGTATGAATATGTATGTGTGTATATATGTATATGTCTGTTTATTTATATGTATGTATACATTGAAATGTATAGGTATGTATATTTGCGTGTGTAGGCATTTGTGTATATACATGTGTATGTGGGTGGGTTTGGCCATTCTTTTGTCTGTTTCCTTGCGCTACCTCGCTAATGCAGGAGAAGGTGATTTAGTATAATGGATTTATTTATATTTATTTTATATTCATTTATTATACTTTGTCGCTGTCTCCCGCGTTAGCAAGGTAGCACAAGGAAACAGAAGAAAGAATGGCCCAACCCATCCACATACACATGCATATACATACACGTCCACACACGCACAGATACATACCCATACATTTCATTGTATACATATATATATACATACACAGACATATACATATTTACACATGTACATAATTCGTACTTGCTACCTTTATTCATTCTTGTCACCACCCTGCCACACATAAATTGACAACCCCTTCCCCTTGCATGCACGCAAGGTAGCGCTAGGAAAAGACAACAAAGGCCACATTCGTTCAAACTCAGTCTCTAGCTGTCATGTATAATGCACCGAAACCACAGCTCCCTTTTCATGTCCAGGCCCCATAAAACTCTCCATGGTTTAACCCAGACGCTTCACATGACCTGGTTCAATTAATTGACAGCACGTCAGCCCCGGTATACCACTTCTTTCCAATTCACTCTATTCCTTGCCCGACTTTCACCCTCCTGCATGTTCAGGCCCCGATCACTCAAAATCTTGTTCACTCTATCCTTCCACCTCCAATTTGGTCTCCCACTTCTCCTCCAACTCTGACACATATATCCTCTTTGTCAATCTTTCCTCACTCATTCTCTCCATGTGACCAAACCATTTCAATACACCCTCTTCTGCTCTCTCAACCACACTCTTTTTATTACCACACATCTCTCTTACCTTTTCATTACTTACTCGATCAAACCACCTCACACCACATATTGTCCTCAAACATCTCATTTCCAATGCATCCACCTTCCTCCGCACAACCCTATCTACAGCCCATGCCTCGCAACCATATAACATTGTTGGAACCACTATTCCTTCAAACATACCCATTTTTGCTTTCCAAGATAATGTTCTCGATTTCCACACATTTTTCAATGCTCCCAGAACTTTCTCCCCTTCCCCCACCCTTTGACTCACTTCTGCTTCCATGGTTCCATCCGCTGCCAAATCCAATCCCAGATATCTAAAACACTTCAATTCCTCCAGTGTTTTTCCATTCAAACTTACCTCCTAATTGACTTGACCCTCAACCCTACCTAATAACCTTGCTCTTATTCACATTTACTCTCAGCTTTCTTCTTTCACACACTTTACCAAACTCAGTCACCAGCTTCTGCAGTTTCTCATCCGAATCAGCCACCAGCACTGTATCATCAGCGAACAACAACTGACTCACTTCTCAAGCCCTCATATCCACAACAGACTGCATACTTGCCCCTCTTTCCAAAACTCTTGCATTCACCTCCTTATTAACCCCATCCATAAACAAATTAAACAACCATGGAGACATCACGTACCCCTGCCACAAACTGACATTCGCTGAGAACCAATCACTTTCCTCGCTTCCTGCTCATACACGTGCCTCACATCCTGATAAAAACTTTTCACTGCTTCTAGCAACTTGCCTCCCACACCTATTACTCTGAATACTTTCCACAGAGCATCTCTGTCAACTCTATCATATGCCTTCTCCCGATCCATAAATGCTACATACAAATCCATTTGTTTTTCTAACTATTTCTCACATACACTCCTCAAAGCAAACACCTGATTCACACATCCTCTACCACTTCTGAAACCACACTGCTCTTCCCCAATCTGATGCTCTGTACATGCCTTCACCCCCTCAATCAATACCCTTCCATATGATTTCCCAGGAATGCTCAACAAACTTATAACTCTGTAATTTGACTATTCACCTTTATCCCCTTTGCCTTTGTACAGTGGCACTATGCATACATTCCGCCAATCCTCAGGCACTTCACCATGAGCCATATGTACATTGAGTATCCTCACCAACCAATCAACAACACAGTCATCCCCTTAATGAATTCCACTGCAATACCACCCAAACCTGCCACGTTGCCCGCTTTCATCTATCACAAAGCTTTCACTACCTCATCTCTGTTTACTAAATTATTCTCCCTGACCCTCAATTCGCACACCACCTCGACCAAAACACCATATATATGCCACCCAATCATCTAACACATTCAACAAACCTTCAAAATAGTCACTCTGTCTCCTTCTCATATCACCACTACTTGTTATTACCTCTGCATTAGCCCCCTTCACTGATGTTCCCATTTGTTCTCTTGTCTTATGCACTTTATTTACCTCCTTCCAAAACATCTTTTTATTCTCCCTGAAATTTAATGATACTCTCTCATCCCAACTCGCATTTGCCCTCTTTTTCATCTCTTACACCTTTCTCTTGAACTCCTGGCTCTTTCTATTATACATCTCCCAGCCATTTGCACTATTTCCATGCAAAAATCATCCAAATGCCTCTCTCTTCTCTTTCACTAACAATCTTACTTCATCCCACCACTCACTACCCTTTCTAATCTGCCCACCTCCCACGCTTCTCATGCCACAAGCATCTTTTGCGCAAGCCATCACTGCTTCCCTAAATACATCCCATTCGTCCCCCGTTCCCCTTACATCCTTTGCTCTCACCTTTTTCGATTCTGCACTCATTCACTCCTGGTACTTCCACACACAAGTGTCTTTCCCCAAGCTCACTTACTCTCACCACTCTCTTCACCCCAACATTCTCTCCTCTTTTCTGAAAACCTCTACAAATCTTCACCTTCGCCTTCACAAGATAATGATCAGACATCCTTTCTCAGCACGTTAACATATATTATCCCTGGGGATAGGGGAGAAAGAATACATCCCACATAGTCCCCGCGTGTCCTAGAAGGCGATTAGAGGGGGCGTGAGCAGGAGGCTGGAACCCCCCTCCATGTATTTAGATTTCTAAAAGGGGAAATGGAAGGAGTCATGCAGGGAGTGCTCACCCTCCTTGAAGGCTCAGATTGGTGTGTCTTAAATGTGTGTGGATGTAACCAAGATGAGAAAAAAAGGACAGATAGATAGTATGGTTGAGGAAAGGAACCTGGATGATTTGGCTCTGAGTGAAACGATGCTCAAAGGTTAAGGGCAGGAGTGGTTTGGGAATGTCTTGGGAGTAAAGTCAAGGGTTGGTGAGAGGACAGAAGCAAAGGAAGGAGTAACACTCCTCCTGAAGCAGGAGCTGTGGGAATATATGATAGACCGTAAGAAAGTAAACTTTAGATTGATATGGGTAAAACTGAAAGTGGAAGGAGAGAGATGGGTGATTATTGGCACCTATGCCCCTGGTCATGAGAAGAAAGATCATGAGAGGCAAGTGTTTTGAGAGCAGCTGTGTTAGCAGCTTTGATGCACGAGACTGGGTGATAGTGATGGTTGATTTGAATGCAAAGGTGAGTTATGTGGTAGATGAGGGTATAATTGGTGCACATGGGGTTTTCAGTGTTGTAAATGGAAATGGGCGAAAATTCTGGGGGCCTTGAAGAATGTGTGGAAGTCGAGAACATTATCTCGGAAAGCAAAAATGGGTATGTTTGAAGGAATAGTGGTTCCAACAATGTTGTATGGTTGCGAGGCGTGGGCTATGGATAGAGTTGTGTGCAGGAGGATGGATGTGCTGGAAATGAGATGTTTGAGGACAATGTGTGGTGTGAGGTGGTTTGATCGAGTGAGTAACGTAAGGGTAAGAGAGATGTGTGGAAATAAAAAGAGCGTGGTTGAGAGAGCAGAAGAGGGTGTTTTGAAGTGGTTTGGGCACATGGAGAGGATGAGTGAGGAAAGATTGACCAAGAGGATATATGTGTCAGAGGTGGAGGGAGCAAGGAGAAGAGGGAGACCAAATTGGAGGTGGAAAGATGGAGTGAAAAAGATTTTGTGTGATCGGGGCCTGAACATGCAGGAGGGTGAAAGGAGGGCAAGGAATAGAATGAATTGGAGCGATGTGGTATACCGGGGTTGACGTGCTGTCAGTGGATTGAATCAAGGGCATGTGAAGCGTCTGGGGTAAACCGTGGAAAGCTGTGTAGGTATGTATATTTGCGTGTGTGGACGTATGTATATACATGTGTATGGGGGGGGTTGGGCCATTTCTTTCGTCTGTTTCCTTGCGCTACCTCGCAAACGCGGGAGACAGCGACAAAGTATAAAAAAAAAAAAAAAAAAAAAATGGAAATGGTGAAGAGCTCGTGGATTTGTGTGCTGAAAATGGACTGGTGATTGGGAATGCCTGGTTTAAAAAGAGAGATATACATAGGAATATGTATGTGAATTGGAAGGATGGCCAGAAGACATTATTGGATTCAGTGTTAATTGATATGCATGTAAAAGAGAGACTATAGGATGTTAATGTGCTGAGAGGGGCAGAAGGAGGGATGTATGATTACTATCTTATGGAGGCAAAGGTGAAGATTTGTGTGATTTTCAGAAAAGAAGATAGAGTGTTAGGGAGAAGAGAGGGGTGAGCTTGGGAAGAAGACGTGTGTGAGGAACTACCAGGAGAGATTGAGTGCAGAATGGCAAAAGGTGAGAGCCAATGACACAAGGGGAGTAGGGGTGGAATGGGATGTATTTAAGGAAGCAGTGATGGCTTGCACAAAAGATGCCTGTGGCATAAGAAGGATGAGAGGTGGGCAGATTAGAAAGGGTGGTGAATGGTGAGATGAAGAATTAAGATTGTTAGTGAAAGAGAAGAGAAAACTGTTTGCACAATTTTTGCAGGGAAGTGCTGCAATTGACTGGGAGATGTATAAAAGAAAGGGGCAGGAGGTCAAGAGAAAGGTGCAAGAGGTGAAAAGAGGACAAATGAGTGTTGGGGTGAGAGAGTATCATTACATTTTAGGGAGAATAAAAAGATGTTTTGGAAGGAGGTGAATAAAGTGTGTAAGACAAGAGAACAAATGGGAACATTGGCGAAAGGGGCAAATGGGGAGGTAAAAAGAAGTAGTAATGAAGCGAGGAGTTGCAGTGAATATTTTGAAGGTTTGTTGAATGTGTTTGATGATAGAATGGCAGATATAGGGTGTTTTGGTTGGCGTGGTGTGCGAAGTGAGAGGGTCAGGGAGGATGCTTTGGTGAACAGAGAAGAGGTAGTGAAAGCTTTGTGGAAGATGAGAGCCAGCAAGGCACCAGGTTTGGATGGCATTGCGGTGGAATTTATTAAAAAAGTGGGTGATTGTGTTATTGATTGGTTGGTAAGGATATTCAGTGTATGTATGGATCATGGAGAAGTGCCTGAGGATTGGCGGAATGCATGCATAGTGCCATTGTACAAAGGCAAAGGGGATAAAGGTGAGTGTTCAAATTACAGAGGCATATGTTTGTTGAGTATTCTTGGGAAATTATATGGGAGGGTATTGATTGAGAGGGTGAAGGCATGTACAGAGCATCTGATTGGGGAAGAGCAGTGTGGTTTCAGAAGTGGTAGAGGATGTTTTGATCAGGTGTTTGCTTTGAAGAATGTATGTGAGAAATACTTAGAAAAACAGATGGGTTTGTATGTAATATGTATGGATCTGGAGAAGGCATATGATAGGGTGGAGAGAGATGCTTTGTGGAAGGTATTAAGAGTATATGGTGTGTATTAGGTAAGTTGCGAGAAGCAGTGAAAATCTTTACCAAGGATGTAAGGCATGTGTACGAGTAGGAAGAGAGAAAAGTGATTGGTTCCCAGTGAGTGTCGGTTTGCGGCAGGGGTACATGATGTCACCATGGTTGTTTAATTTGTTTATGGATGGGGTTGTTAGGAAGGTGAATGCAAGAGTTTTTGAGAGAGAGGCAAGTATGCAGTCTGTTGTGGATGAGAAGGCTTGGGAAGTGAGTCAGTCGTTGTTCGCTGGTGATACAGAGTTAGTGGGTGGTTCGGATGAGAAACTGTAGAAGCTGGTGACTGAGTTTGGTAAAGTGTGTGAAAGAAGAAAGTTGAGAGTAAATGTGAATAAGAGCAAGGTTATGAGGTTCAGTAGGGTTGAGGGACAAGTTAATTGGGAGGTACGTGTGAATGGAGAAAAATGAGGAAGCGAAGTGTTTTAGATATCTGTGAGTGGATTTAGCAGGGGATAGAACCATGGAAATGGAATTGAGTCATCGGGTGGGGGAGGGGGCGAAAGTTCTGGGAGAATGCGTGGAAGGCGAGAACGTTGTCTCAGAGAGCAAAAATGTTTGAAGGAATATTGGTTCCAATAATGTTATATGGTTGCAAGGCATGGGCTATAGATAGGGTTGTGCGGAGGAGGGTGGATGTGTTGGAAATGAGATGTTTGAGGACAATGTGTGGTGTGAGGTGCTTTGATTAAGTAATGAAAGAGTAAGATTGTGGTTGAGAGAGCAGAAGAGGGTGTGTTGAAATGGTTTGGATGCATGGAGAGAATGAGTGAGGAAAGATTGAGAAAGAAGATATATGTGTCAGAGGTGGAGGGATGAAGGAGAAGCTGGAAACCAAATTAGAGGTGAAAGGATGGAGTGAAAAAGATTTTGAGCGATCGGGGCCTGAATATAGAGGGTGAAAGGTGTGCAAGGAATAGAGTGAATTGGAACGATGTGGTGTACCGGGGTCAATGTGCTGTGAGTGGATTTGAACCAGGGCATGTGAAGTGTCTGGGAGAAACCATGGAGAGTCTCTGGGGCCTGGATGTGGAAAGGGAGCCGTGGTTTCGGTGCATCACACATGATAGCTAGAGAGTGAGTGTGAATAAATGAGGTCTTTGTTGTCTTTTCCTATTTATTTCTCACCTATGGAGGGAGCCCTGTGAGGATCTGAGATAGCTCTTTCTCACAGGGGGTTAAAACAATATTCAGTAGCCCAAAGCTAGGTTGAATCTATGAGCATTCACCCCATTCAACCATCTTAAATTGTATGAGATCAGGTGATGCTTACTCATAAAGACATAACAACCACACAGTAATTTACTGTGGTGTCACATTACAGTACATTTATTTTGTAAGCATGTTGACCCACTGCCATTCATTCTCTAGCTCACATATAGTTCTGTAATTTGCTTGCCTGTGACCTGAAGTGAGGGCACTTTCTCTCCCTGAGATCCTGCCTTTGATTTGCATCCTTGCCTTGGTCTGTGCCACTGACACCAGCTGGTTTACGTACCACTGACACTAGCTGGTTTATTGTGCACTCCATACTCCTCCTGTGAGCTTTAGCACAAAAGGAATATGGAGGTCGCAGTAGGTCTTTATCAGATCCCAATGGGCAAATTCTCTTTACATATATTGTTAAAAAGTCAGTGCATCTTATAAGTGTATAATCTTTCTCATAGTAAGTGTACCAACTAGATGCAGAAAGTAGATACAATCTTTGAATATCAGGTATATCATTGATGATGAGGTGTTGTCCCATTTCTTATAAGGCTTTGTTTAGACTTTTCCTTAAAATGCTCTGATTATTCACAGTTTAAGACATAGTGTTCTAGTTTGTGTCCAGATCTTTGGGCACAATCTTCACAATTCACATGATTTACATCTCCCAACAGGCAGAAGTACCAATAGTATCTAAAGCCTAGGTTAACATCTCCAGATAGGTTGAAGTGCCAATAATAACTATAGCCTAGCCAGCCAGAGACTTTACAGTTCATGTGATTAACATCTCCAGATAGGCTAGAGCACTAATAGTACTATTACCTATAGTAGGCCAAAGCATGAACAGTACCTATAGCATAATTCCAGTCTTCAGGCAGGTTAGAGCACCAATAGTACCAGTACCTTAATAGTCTGGCAAGTACATCATCTTTTAATTTGCTGATCCTATTACTCTCTTGTTCATATATATTTTACTTTACACATTTCACTGTGATGGAAAATGTTTACTCGCACTTATGTATACTTCTCTGTTTGCTTTCAAAGAGGTGTGTTAGTTTTTTCCTTATCGTAGTTTTGAGACTTTTGATTGCCTCCCAATTTCTGTTTTCTATTTATTTATTATATTTGTTTTGCTTTGTCGCTGTCTCCCATGTTAGTGAGGTAGCGCAAGGAAACAGACGAAAAAATGGCCCAACCCACCCACATACACATGTATATACATACACGTCCACACATGCCAATATACATACCTATACATCTCCACGTATACACATATATACACACACAGACATGTACATATATACACATGTACATAATTCATACTGTATGCCTTTATTCACTCCCATCGCCACCCCACCACACATGAAATAACGACCCCCTCCCCCCTCATGCACGCGAGGTAGCGCTAGGAAAAGACAACAAAGGCCACATTCGTTCACACTCAGTCTCTAGCTGTTATGTATAATGCACTGAAACCACAGCTCCCTTTCCACATCCAGGCCCCACAGAACTTTCCATGGTTTACCCCAGATGCTTCACAAGCTCTGGTTCAATCCATTGACAGCATGTCGACCCCGGTATACCACATCATTCCAATTCACTCCATTCCTTGCAAGCCTTTCACCCTCCTGCATGTTCAGGCCCCAATCACTCAAAATCTTTTTCACTCCATCTTTCTCCCTCCAATTTGGTCTCCCACTTCTCCTCGTTCCCTCCACCTCTGACACATATATCCTCTTTGTCAATCTTTCCTCAGTCATTCTCTCCATGTGACCAAACCATTTCAAAACACCCTCTTCTGCTCTCTCAACCACACTCTTTTTCTTACCACACATCTCTCATACCCTATTATTACTTACTTGATCAAACCACCTCACACCACATATTGTCCTCAAACATCTCATTTCCAGCACATCCACCCTCCTGCGCACAACTCTATCTATAGCCCATGCCTTGCAACCATATAACATTGTTGGAACCACTATTCCTTCAAACATACCCATTTTTGCTTTCCGAGATAATGTTCTCGACTTCCACACATTCTTCAACGCTCCCAGAACTTTCGCCCCCTCCCCCACCCTATGATTCACTTCCACTTCCATGGTTCCATCCGCTGCCAAATCCACTCCCAGATATTTAAAGCACTTCACTTCCTCCAGTTTTTCTCCATTCAAACTTACCTCCCAATTGACTTGTCCCTCAACCCTACTGTACCTAATAACCTGGCTCTTATTCACATTTACTCTGAGCTTTCTTCTTTCACACACTTTACCAAACTCAGTCACCAGCTTCTGCAGTTTCTCACACGAATCAGCCACCATCGCTGTATCATCAGCGAACAACAACTGACTCACTTCCCAAGCTCTCTCATCCACAACAGACTGCATACTTGCCCCTCTTTCTAAAACTCTTGCATTCACCTCCCTAACTACCCCATCCATACACAAATTAAACAACCATGGAGACATCACACACCCCTGCCGCAAACCTACATTCACTGAGAACCAGTCACTTTCCTCTCTTCCTACACGTACACATGCCTTACATCCTCGATAAAAACTTTTCACTGCTTCTAACAACTTGCCTCCCACACCATATATTCTTAATGCCTTCCACAGAGCATCTCTATCAACTCTATCATATGCCTTCTCCAGATCCATAAATGCTACATACAAATCCATTTGCTTTTCTAAGTATTTCTCACATACATTCTTCAAAGCAAACACCTGATCCACACATCCTCTACCACTTCTGAAACCACACTGCTCCTCCCCAATCTGATGCTCTGTACTTGCCTTCACCCTCTCAATCGATACCCTCCCTTATAATTTCCTAGGAGTACTCACTTTTATCTCCTTTGTCTTTGTACAATGGCACTATGCAAGCACTCCGCCAATCCTCAGGCACCTCACCATGAGTCATACATACATTAAATAACATTACCAACCAGTCAACATACAGTCACCCCCTTTTTTAATAAATTCCACTGCAATACCATCCAAACCTGCCGCCTTGCCGGCTTTCATCTTTCGCAAAGCTTTTACTACCTCTTTGTTTACCAAATCATTCTCCCTAACCCTCTCACTTTGCACACCACCTCAACCAAAACACCCTATATCTGCCACTCTATCATCAGACACATTCAACAAACCTTCAAAATACTCACTCCATCTCCTTCTCACATCACCACTACTTGTTATCACTTCCCCATTAGCCCTCTTCACTGAAGTTCCCATTCGTTCCCTTTTCTTATTTCTTATGCACTTTATTTACCTCCTTCCAAAACATCTTTTTATTCTCCCTAAAATTTAATGATACTCTGTCACCCCAACTCTCATTTGCCCTCTTTTTCACCTCTTGCATCTTTCTCTTGAACTCCTGCCTCTTTCTTTTATACATCTCCCACTCATTTGCATTTTTTCCCTGCAAAAATCATCCAAATGCCTCTCTCTTCTCTTTCACTAATAATCTCACTTCATCCCACCACTCACTACCCTTTCTAATCAACCCACCTCCCACGCTTCTCATGCCACAAGCATCTTTTACGCAAGCCATCACTGCTTCCCTAAATACATCCCATTCCTTCCCCACTCCCCTTACCTCCTTTGTTCTTGCCTTTTTCCATTCTGTACTTAGTCTCTCCTGGTACTTCCTCACACAAGTCTCCTTCCCAAGCTCACTTACTCTCACCACTCTCTTCACCCCAACATTCTCTCTTCTTTTCTGAAAACCTCTACAAATCTTCACTTTTGCCTCCACAAGATAATGATCAGACATCCCTCCAGTTGCACCTCTCAGCACATTAACATGCAAAAGTCTCTCTTTCGCACGCCTATCAGTTAATTCGTAATCCAGTAACACTCTCTGGCCATCTCTCCTACTTACATACGTATACTTATGTATATATCTCTTTTTTCTGTCTGCCTATTTATCTCTCTATCAGTAGGTGGTAGTTGGTAGGTAGCTAATGACCAGGGAGGTATGTTACTGGTACTACCTGCCTGGTTATCAGAATGGTTATTTATGGCTGCATAGTGAGCCAGCACTTCTGTGATTGTTAAGTTGCACTCGTTTGACCCAAGGAGCTGTCTATTCTTTCTGCCTGTCCCACACTTGGACTGCTGGCATTCTTTCCACAGACATACAGTCTCCTTGACACACTTAACACTTGCCAATACAACTCACCCAGCTCAATCTTTGTGATGCTAGATTTTCCTGTGGTGAGCAGTATGTGCTAACCCTGTCTTTTGGCAAAGTGGTTGAAGTAATAGACAGAATTAGTAGGTATGAACATTAGGCAGGGGCACTTGGAAGAGACATTGTCAATTAATTGGAAATAATTTCAAAGAAGAAAAATAGAAGTAGTAAGGACTAACGTTAGGTGAGAGCATTAGACAAAAGTAGTAGGTTGGAACATTAGGTACAAGGGGTTGGCAGGAACATTAGGTAGGAGCCTGTGGAAACACTGCAATAGAGTTGCCCTCTGCCAGTGGCCCATTGAGGGTGTGACACTGAAGGCTAAGAAGTGGCACTGGAGTTCACCAGTTATGGGGACTCATTTGCTATGGCCACCCCATTGAGGGAGTTCCCAAAGGGAACTGGCAGCAGAGATATAGAGTATATAGAGTAACTAAATTTGGAAGGCACCACCAATGTTGGGTGTAGTGATGGAAACCATGTTTTATAAGTAAACCTTTTATTTTCAGTCATTTTGATTTTTGCATGTAATATTCTTTATTTACGGATATAGTATATTTCTTTACAACTAATTGCTTATCCCACCTTGGGTAGTTCGCTTTGGGAACAAACAAATTATGACTTCATTTGCACAGATTGACTTTTTAGCTAATGTGTACAGTTTGGTCAAGATGTTGTGGTGTGTGAAGTGAGAGGGTCAGGGAGAACGGTTTGGTAAACAGAGAAGAGGTAGTGAAAGCTTTGCAGAAGATGAAAGCCAGCAAGGTGGCGGGTTTGGAAGGTATTGCAATGGAATTTATAAAAAAGGTGGTGACTGTGTTGTTGATTGGTTGGTAAGGATATTCAATGTATGTATGTTTCATGGTAAAGTGCCTGAGGATTGGCGGAATGCCAGTTGTACAAAGGCAAAGGGGATAAAGGTGAATGTTCAGTTACAAGGGTATAAATTTGTTGAGTACTCCTGGGAAATTATACGGGAGGGTATTGATTGAGAGGGTAAAGACATGAACAGAGCATCAGATTGGGAAAGAGCAGTGTGGTTTCAGAAGTGGTTGAGGATGTGTGGGTCAGGTGTTTGCTTTGAAGATTGTATGTAAGAAAGCTTAGAAAAACAGATAGATTTGTATGTAGCATTTATGGATCTGGAGAAGGCATATGATAGGGTTGATAGAGATGCTTTGTGGAAGGTATTAAGGGTATATGGTGTGGGAGGTAAGATGCTAGAGGCAGTGAAAAGTTTTTATTGGGGATGTAAGGCATGTGTAAGAGTAGGAAGAGAGGAGTGATTGGTTCCCAGTGAATGTCGGTTTGCGGCAGGGGTGCGTGATGTCTCCATGGTTGTGTAATTTGTTTATGGATGGGGTTGTTATGGAGGTGAATGCAAGAGTTTTGGAAAGAGGGTCAAGTATGCAGTCTGTTGTGGATGAGAAGGCTTGGGAAGTAAGTCAGTTGTTGTTCGCTGATGATATAGTGCTGGTGAGTGATTCGGGTGAGAAACTGCAGAAGCTGGTGACTGAATTTGGTAAAGTGTGTGAAAGAAGAAAGCTGAGAGTAAATGTGAATAAGAGCAAGGTTATTAGGTTCAGTAGAGTTGAGGGACAAGTTAACTGGGAGGTAAGTTTGAATGGAGAAAAATTAGAGGAAGTGAAGTGTTTTAGATATCTGGCAGTGGATTTAGCAGCGGATGGAACCATGGAAGTGAAAGTGAGTCACAGAGTGGGGGAGGGGGCAAAGGTTCTGGGAGTATTGAAGAATGTGTGGAAGGTGAGAATGTTATCTCGAGAGCAAAAATGGGTATGTTTGAAGGAATAGTGGTTCCAACAATGGTATATGGTTGTGAGGCAAGGGCTATTGATAGGGTTGTGCAGAGGAGGGTGGATTTGTTGGAAATGAAATGTTTGAGGACAATATGAGGTGTAAGATGGTTTGATTGAGTAAGTAATAAAAGAACAAGAGAGATGTGTGGTGTGGTAATAAAAAGAGTGTGGTTGAGAGAGCAGAAGAGGGTGTGTTGAATGGTTTAGGTCACATGGAGAGAATGAGTGAGAAAAGATTGACAAAGAGGATATATGTGTCAGAGGTAGAGGGAGCGAGGAGAAGCGGCAGACCAAATTGGAGGTTGAAGGATGGAGTGAAAAAGATTTTAAGCAATTGGGCCTGAACATACAGGAGAGTGAAAGGCATGCAAAGAATAGAGTGAATTGGAACGATGTGGTATACTGGGGTGGACATGCCATCATTAGATTGAACCAGGGCATGTGAAGCATCTGGGGTAAACCATGGAAAGTTCTGTGGGGCCTAGATGTGGAAAGGGAGCTGTGGTATCAGTGCATCACTGCACATGACAGCTAGAGAGTGAGTGTGAACTAATGTAGCTGTTTTGTCTTTTCCTACACTACCTTGGGGGGGTTGCCATTTCATGTGTGATGGAGTGGTGATGGGAATGGATGAAGGCAGCAAGTATGAATATGTACATGTGTATATGTGTATATGTCTTGTGTATGTATATGGAAGTATACGTTGAAATGTATAGGTATGTATATGTGCATGTGTGAGCATTTATATGTATACATGTGTATGTGGGTGGGTTGGGCCATTCTTTCGTCTGTCCCCTTGCACTACCTCGCTAACCCGGGAGATGGTGATTATGTATAATGATAATATAGAAAAAGAAATACTGAAACCAGTGCCTTTTATCCATAGCCAATCCTTACATGCTATATTCCATGATTTTTCCCACTGACAGTATGTTGCCCTCATATACCACATCAATTCTGTTTGTTTTATGGCTTTCACACCTCTCACCATTCTGAATCACCATCCCCAGTTCTCTAAAGCACCCTTTACTCCATCAGTCCATCTCCATCATGGTCTCCCCTTACATCTATTATCTTTGCTTCTGACATTTATTTTATGCTTGTGAGTCTTTCTTTACTCATCCTCTTCATCTGTCCAAACCATTTCATCACACCCTTGTCAGATGTCTTTATCACACTATGCATACTACTACATCTCTCTTTAACACTGTCATCTATATGCAATCAACCAGCTTCAGGCAATTCATTTCCATTATGTCCACTTTCTTCCATTCTTTTGCATCCACGGCCCAAAACTTGCAGTAGTATACCTTCAAACATACCCATCATTGCCATAACAGATATAAACTCTCCTTTCACATGCTTGTTGGTGCAGCTAAGACTTTAGCCATTGCTTTCACCCTATGACTACTTCAACCTCCATGGTTCCATCTTCTGCCAAGCCCACTCCCAGGAATCTAGAGTACCCTACCTCCTCCAGGTCTTCCCTATTCAGACTTACTCATGCCATTGTGTCTCATCTTGCTGCATTTCATTACCCTACTTTTGTTCAAATTTACCCTTAAATTTTCTCCTATCACACACTCACCCAAATGCTATCACCAGCTTCTGGAGTTTCTCTCTAGAGTTTTCCATCAGAGTTATGACATTTTCAAACAGACCCTGATTCACCTACCAAGCCCACCATGACCATTATGTCGTAGACCTTCCCCTTGCTCTAAGACCCTCGCATTCACCTTTTTAACTTCCCCATCCAAAAACTGATCAAAGAACCATGGTGACGTTACATCCATGATGCAGACTTATCTTCACCAAGAATTGCTAACTCTCCACCCTTCCATCTCACATACAGGCCTTACTGTTCTGGTTAAAACATCTCTGTACAATTGATGGGTTTCCTGTTACCCTAAATATTTGTAGAAAACTTCCCCAAGGCCTCTTTCTGTAGTTACAAAAATTCCATTTGAATTATCTCTCTTTTCAAGTATTTCCCACACAGATTCCTTATCAGACCCTGGCCGGTACATCCGCTGCCTCTCATGAAGCCTTGCTCCTCCGTTCCAGTCAGAAGTTATGTGCATGGCATCACCCTCTCAGTCACCACTCTTCTGTATACCTTACCAGGTATACTAACAATTTTTTTTTTTTTTTCATACACATGCACCGTTTCCCACATTGGCAAGGGAGCTTCAAGAACAGATGACTGAGCCTTAGAGGGAAAATCCTAACTTGCCACCTTTTCTGTTCTGTCTTTTGGAAAAGTAAAACAGGAGGGATGATTCCCAGCTACCCACTCCCACCTTTTAGTCGCCTCCTATGACACGCAGGGAAAACAGAAGTGTTCTTTCTCCCTTATCCCTAGGGATAACTAACAGACTTAAAACTCAATATATAGAACATTCACTTTTGTTCCCTTTCATTTTTATAATATGTGTGTATATGTATGTATATGTGTGTATATATATATGTATATATATATATATATATATATATATATATATATATATATATATATATATATATATATATATATATATATATATATTATATTTTTTATTTATTATACTTTGTCGCTGTCTCCCGCGTTTGCGAGGTAGCGCAAGGAAACAGACGAAAGACATGGCCCAACCCCCCCCCATACACATGTATATACATACGTCCACACACGCAAATATACATACCTACACAGCTTTCCATGGTTTACCCCAGACGCTTCACATGCCTTGCTTCAATCCACTGACAGCACGTCAACCCCGGTATACCACATCGCTCCAATTCACTCTATTCCTTGCCCTCCTTTCACCCTCCTGCATGTTCAGGCCCCGATCACACAAAATCTTTTTCACTCCATCTTTCCACCTCCAATTTGGTCTCCCTCTTCTCCTTGTTCCCTCCACCTCCGACACATATATCCTCTTGGTCAATCTTTCCTCACTCATCCTCTCCATGTGCCCAAACCACTTCAAAACACCCTCTTCTGCTCTCTCAACCACGCTCTTTTAATTTCCACACATCTCTCTTACCCTTACGTTACTCACTCGATCAAACCACCTCACACCACACATTGTCCTCAAACATCTCATTTCCAGCACATCCATCCTCCTGCGCACAACTCTATCCATAGCCCACGCCTCGCAACCATACAACATTGTTGGAACCACTATTCCTTCAAACATACCCATTTTTGCTTTCCGAGATAATGTTCTCGACTTCCACACATTCTTCAAGGCCCCCAGGCCCATATATATATATATATATTTTTTTTTTTCTTTTTATACTTTGTCGCTGTCTCCCGCGTTTGCGAGGTAGCGCAAGGAAACAGACGAAAGAAATGGCCCAACCCCCCCCCATACACATGTATATACATACGTCCACACACGCAAATATACATACCTACACAGCTTTCCATGGTTTACCCCAGACGCTTCACATGCCTTGATTCAATCCACTGACAGCACGTCAACCCCGGTATACCACATCGCTCCAATTCACTCTATTCCTTGCCCTCCTTTCACCCTCCTGCATGTTCAGGCCCCGATCACACAAAATCTTTTTCACTCCATCTTTCCACCTCCAATTTGGTCTCCCTCTTCTCCTTGCTCCCTCCACCTCCGACACATATATCCTCTTGGTCAATCTTTCCTCACTCATCCTCTCCATGTGCCCAAACCACTTCAAAACACCCTCTTCTGCTCTCTCAACCACGCTCTTTTTATTTCCACACATCTCTCTTACCCTTACGTTACTCACTCGATCAAACCACCTCACACCACACATTGTCCTCAAACATCTCATTTCCAGCACATCCATCCTCCTGCGCACAACTCTATCCATAGCCCACGCCTTGCAACCATACAACATTGTTGGAACCACTATTCCTTCAAACATACCCATTTTTGCTTTCCGAGATAATGCTCTCGACTTCCACACATTCTTCAAGGCCCCCAGAATTTTCGCCCCCTCCCCCACCCTATGATCCACTTCCGCTACCATGGTTCCATCCGCTGCCAGATCCACTCCCAGATATCTAAAACACTTCACTTCCTCCAGTTTTTCTCCATTCAAACTCACCTCCCAATTGACTTGACCCTCAACCCTACTGTACCTAATAACCTTGCTCTTATTCACATTTACTCTTAACTTTCTTCTTCCACACACTTTACCAAACTCAGTCACCAGCTTCTGCAGTTTCTCACATGAATCAGCCACCAGCGCTGTATCATCAGCGAACAACAACTGACTCACTTCCCAAGCTCTCTCATCCCCATATATATATATATATATATATATATATATATATATATATATATATATATATATATATATATATATGAGTGTTTTGGGAGCAGATGAATGAGTGTGTTAGTGGTTTTGATGCACGAGACCGGGTTATAGTGATGGGTGATTTGAATGCAAAGGTGAGTAATGTGGCAGTTGAGGGAATAATTGGTATACATGGGGTGTTCAGTGTTGTAAATGGAAATGGTGAAGAGCTTGTAGATTTATGTGCTGAAAAAGGACTGATGATTGGGAATACCTGGTTTAAAAAGCGAGATATACATAAGTATACTTATGTAAGTAGGAGAGATGGCCAGAGAGCGTTATTGGATTACGTGTTAATTGACAGGCGCGCGAAGAGAGACTTTTGGATGTTAATGTGCTGAGAGGTGCAACTGGAGGGATGTCTGATCATTATCTTGTGGAGGCTAAGGTGAAGATTTGTATGGGTTTTCAGAAAAAAAGAGTGAATGTTGGGGTGAAGAGGGTGGTGAGAGTAAGTGAGCTTGGGAAGGAGACTTGTGTGAGGAAGTACCAGGAGAGACTGAGTACAGAATGGAAAAAGGTGAGAACAATGGAAGTAAGGGGAGTGGGGGAGGAATGGGATGTATTTAGGGAATCAGTGATGGATTGCACAAAAGATGCTTGTGGCATGAGAAGAGTGGGAGGTGGGTTGATTAGAAAGGGTAGTGAGTGGTGGGATGAAGAAGTAAGATTATTAGTGAAAGAGAAGAGAGAGGCATTTGGACGATTTTTGCAGGGAAAAAATGCAGTTGAGTGGGAGACGTATAAAAGAAAGAGACAGGAGGTCAAGAGAAAGGTGCAAGAGGTGGAAAAAAGGGCAAATGAGAGTTGGGGTGAGAGAGTATCATTAAATTTTAGGGAGAATAAAAAGATGTTCTGGAAGGAGGTAAATAAAGTGCGTAAGACAAGGGAGCAAATGGGAACTTCAGTGAAGGGCGCAAATGGGGAGGTGATAACAAATAGTGGTGATGTGAGAAGGAGATGGAGTGAGTATTTTGAAGGTTTGTTGAATGTGTTTGATGATAGAGTGGCAGATATAGGGTGTTTTGGTCGAGGTGGTGTGCAAAGTGAGAGGGTTAGGGAAAATGATTTGGTAAACAGAGAAGAGGTAGTAAAAGCTTTGCGGAAGATGAAAGCCAGCAAGGCAGCAGGTTTGGATGGTATTGCAGTGGAATTTATTAAAAAAGGGGGTGACTGTATTGTTGACTGGTTGGTAAGGTTATTTAATGTATGTATGACTCACGGTGAGGTGCCTGAGGATTGACGGAATGCGTGCATAGTGCCATTGTACAAAGGCAAAGGCGATAAGAGTGAGTGCTCAAATTACAGAGGTATAAGTTTGTTGAGTATTCCTGGTAAATTATATGTGAGGGTATTGATTGAGAGGGTGAAGGCATGTACAGAGCATCAGATTGGGGAAGAGCAGTGTGGTTTCAGAAGTGGTAGAGGATGTGTGGATCAGGTGTTTGCTTTGAAGAATGTATGTGAGAAATACTTAGAAAAGCAAATGGATTTGTATGTAGCATTTATGGATCTGGAGAAGGCATATGATAGAGTTGATAGAGATGCTCTGTGGAAGGTGTTAAGAATAAATGGTGTGGGAGGCAAGTTGTTAGAAGCAGTGAAAAGTTTTTATCGAGGATGTAAGGCATGTGTACGTGTAGGAAGAGAGGAAAGTGATTGGTTCTCAGTGAATGTAGGTTTGCGGCAGGGGTGTTTGATGTCTCCATGGTTGTTTAATTTGTTTATGGATGGGGTTGTTAGGGAGGTGAATGCAAGAGTTTTGGAAAGAGGGGCAAGTATGAAGTCTGTTGGGGATGAGAGAGCTTGGGAAGTGAGTCAGTTGTTGTTCGGTGACGATACAGCGCTGGTGGCTGATTCATGTGAGAAACTGCAGAAGCTGGTGACTGAGTTTGGTAAAGTGTGTGAAAGAAGAAAGTTAAGAGTAAATGTGAATAAGAGCAAGGTTATTAGGTACAGTAGGGTTGAGGGTCAAGTCAATTGGGAGGTGAGTTTGAATGGAGAAAAACTGGAGGAAGTGAAGTGTTTTAGATATCTGGGAGTGGATCTGGCAGCGGATGGAACCATGGAAGCGGAAGTGGATCATAGGGTGGGGGAGGGGGTGAAAATTCTGGGAGCCTTGAAGAATGTGTGGAAGTCGAGAACATTATCTCGGAAAGCAAAAATGGGTATGTTTGAAGGAATAGTGGTTCCAACAATGTTGTATGGTTGCGAGGCGTGGGCTATGGATAGAGTTGTGCGCAGGAGGATGGATGTGCTGGAAATGAGATGTTTGAGGACAATGTGTGGTGTGAGGTGGTTTGATCGAGTAAGTAACGTAAGGATAAGAGAGATGTGTGGAAATAAAAAGAGCGTGGTTGAGAGAGCAGAAGAGGGTGTTTTGAAATGGTTTGGGCACATGGAGAGAATGAGTGAGGAAAGATTGACCAAGAGGATATATGTGTCGGAGGTGGAGGGAACGAGGAGAAGAGGGAGACCAAATTGGAGGTGGAAAGATGGAGTGAAAAAGATTTTGTGTGATCGGGGCCTGAACATGCAGGAGGGTGAAAGGAGGGCAAGGAATAGAGTGAATTGGAGCGATTTGGTATACCGGGGTTGACGTGCTGTCAGTGGATTGAATCGGGGCATATGAAGCGTCTGGGGTAAACCATGGAAAGCTGTGTAGGTATGTATATTTGCGTGTGTGGACGTATGTATATACATGTGTATGGGGGTGGGTTGGGCCATTTCTTTCGTCTGTTTCCTTGCGCTACCTCGCAAACGCGGGAGACAGCGGAAAAAAAAATATATATATATATATATATATATATATATATATATATGTATATATATATATATATATATATATATATATATATATATATGTATATAATCCCTGGGGATACGGGGTGAAAGAATACTTCCCACGCATTCCTCACGTGTTGTAGAAGGCGACTAGAGGGGACGGTAGTGGGGGGGCCAGAAATCCTCCCCTCCTTGTATTTTAACTTTCTAAAAATGGGAAACAGAAGGAGTCACGCGGGGAGTGCTCATCCTCCTCGTAGAGTCAGATTGGGGTGTCTAAATGTATGTGGATGTAACCAAGATGTGAAAAAGGAGAGATAGGTAGTATATTTGAGGAAAGGAACCTGGATGTTTTGGCTCTGAGTGAAACGAAGCTCAAGGGTAAAGGGGAAGAGTGGTTTGGGAATGTCTTGGGAGTAAAGTCAGGGGTTAGTGAGAGGACAAGAGCAAGGGAAGGAGTAGCACTACTCCTGAAACAGGAGTTGTGGGAGTATGTGATAGAATGTAAGAGAGTAAATTCTCGATTAATATGGGTAAAACTGAAAGTTGATGGAGAGAGATGGGTGATTATTTGTGCATATGCACCTGGGCATGAGAAGAAAGATCATGAGAGGCAAGTGTTTTGGGAGCAGCTGAATGAGTGTGTTAGTGGTTTTGATGCATGAAACTGGGTTATAGTGATGGGTGATTTGAATGCAAAGGTGAGTAATGTGGCAGTTGAGGGAATAATTGGTATACATGGGGTGTTCAGTGTTGTAAATGGAAATGGTGAAGAGCTTGTAGATTTATGTGCTGAAAAAGGCCTGGTGATTGGGAATACCTGGTTTAAAAAGCGAGATATACATAAGTATACGTATGTAAGTAGGAGAGATGGCCAGAGAGCGTTATTGGATTACGTGTTAATTGACAGGCACGCGAAAGAGAGACTTTTGGATGTTGATGTGCTGAGAGGTGCAACTGGAGGGATGTCTGATCATTATCTTGTGGAGGCTAAAGTGAAGATTTGTATGGGTTTTCAGAAAAGAAGAGTGAATGTTGGGCTGAAGAGGGTGGTGAGAGTAAGTGAGCTTGGGAAGGAGACTTGTGTGAGGAAGTACCAGAAGAGACTGAGTACAGAATGGAAAAAGGTGAGAACAATGGAAGTAAGGGGAGTGGGGGAGGAATGGGATGTATTTAGGGAATCAGTGATGGATTGTGCAAAAGATGCTTGTGGCATGAGAAGCGTGGGAGGTGGGTTGATTAGAAAGGGTAGTGAGTGGTGGGATGAAGAAGTAAGATTATTAGTGAAAGAGAAGAGAGAGGCATTTGGACGATTTGTGCAGGGGGAAAATGCAATTGAGTGGGAGATGTATAAAAGAAAGAGACAGGAGGTCAAGAGAAAGGTGCAAGAGGTGAAAAAGAGGGCAAATGAGAGTTGGGGTGAGATAGTATCATTAAATTTTAGGGAGAATAAAAAGATGTTTTGGAAGGAGGTAAATAAAGTGCGTAAGACAAGGGAGCAAATGGGAACTTCAGTGAAGGGCGCTAATGGGGAGGTGATAACAAGTAGTGGTGATGTGAGAAGGAGATGGAGTGAGTATTTTGAAGGTTTGTTGAATGTGTTTTATGATAGAGTGGCAGATATAGGGTGTTTTGGTCAAGGTGGTGTGCAAAGTGAGAGGGTTAGGGAAAATGATTTGGTAAACAGAGAAGAGGTAGTAAAAGCTTTGTGGAAAATGGAAGTCGGCAAGGCAGCAGGTTTGGATGGTATTGCAGTGGAATCTATTAAAAAAGGGGTGACTGTATTGTTGACTGGTTGGTAAGGTTATTTGATGTATGTATGACTCATGGTGAGGTGCCTTAGGATTGGCGGAATGCGTGCATAGTGCCATTGTACAAAGGCAAAGGGGATAAGAGTGAGTGCTCAAATTACGAAGGTATAAGAGCAGTGTGGTTTCAGAAGTGGTAGAGGATGTGTGGATTAGGTTTTTGCTTTGAAGAATGTATGTGAGAAATACTTAGAAAAGCAAATGGATTTGTATGTAGCATTTATGGATCTGGAGAAGGCATATGATAGAGTTGATAGAGATGCTCTGTGGAAGGTATTAAGAATATATGGTGTGTGAGGCAAGTTGTTAGAAGCAGTGAAAAGTTTTTATCGAGGATGTAAGGCATGTGTACGTGTAGGAAGAGAGGAAAGTGATTGGTTCTCAGTGAATGTAGGTTTGCGGCAGGGGTGTGATGTCTCCATGGTTGTTTAATTTGTTTGTGGATGGGGTTGTTAGGGAGGTGAATGCAAGAGTTTTGGAAAGAGGGGCAAGTATGAAGTCTGTTGTGGATGAGAGAGCTTGGGAAGCAAGTCAGTTGTTGCTCGCTGACGATACAGCGCTGGTGGCTGATTCATGTGAGAAACTGCAGAAGCTGGTGACTGAGTTTGGTAAAGTGTGTGAAAGAAGAAAGTTAAGAGTAAATGTGAATAAGAGCAAGGTTATTAGGTACAGTAGGGTTGAGGGTCAAGTCAATTGGGAGGTAAGTTTGAATGGAGAAAAACTGGAGGAAGTAAAGTGTTTTAGATATCTGGGAGTGGATCTGGTAGCGAATGGAACCATGGAAGCGGAAGTGAATCATAGGGTGGGGGAGGGGGCGAAGATCCTGGGAGCCTTGAAGAATGTTTGGAAGTCGAGAACATTATCTCGGAAAGCAAAAATGGGTATGTTTGAAGGAATAGTGGTTCCAACAATGTTGTATGGATGCGAGGCATGGGCTATGGATAGATTTGTGTGCAGGAGGGTGGATGTGCTGGAAATGAGATGTTTGAGGACAATGTGTGGTGTGAGGTGGTTTGATCGAGTAAGTAATGTAAGGGTAAGAGAGATGTGTGGAAATAAAAAGAGTGTGGTTGAGAGAG
This sequence comes from Panulirus ornatus, assembly GCF_036320965.1. Classification (NCBI taxonomy): domain Eukaryota; kingdom Metazoa; phylum Arthropoda; class Malacostraca; order Decapoda; family Palinuridae; genus Panulirus; species Panulirus ornatus. The sequence continues at coordinate 20,424,526 of NC_092244.1, read as the reverse complement.
CAGAAGAGGTTGTTTTGAAATGGTTTGGGCACATAGAGAGAATGAGTGAGGAAAGATTGACCAAGAGGATATATGCGTCGGAGGTGGAGGGAACGAGGAGAAGTGGGAGACCAAATTGGAGGTGGAAAGATGGTGTGAAAAAGATTTTGTGTGATCGGTGCCTGAACATGCAGGAGGGTGAAAGGCGGGCAAGGAATAGAATGAATTGGATCGATTTGGTATACCGGGGTTGACATACTGTCAGTGGATTAAATCAGGGCATGTGAAGCGTCTGGGGTAAACCATGGAAAGTTGTGTGGGGCCTGGATGTGGAAAGGGAGCTGTGGTTTCGGGCATTATTACATGACAGCTAGAGACTGAGTGTGAAAGAATGGGGCCTTTGTTGTCTTTTCCTAGCGCTACGTTGCACACATGAGGGGGGAGGGGGATGTTATTCCATGTGTGGCGAGGTGGCGATGGGAATGAATGGGGGCAGACAGTGTGAATTGTGTGCATGGGTATATATGTATGTGTCTGTGTGTGTATATATATGTGTACATTGAGATGTATAGGTATGTATATTTGCATGTGTGGACGTGTATGTATATACATGTGTATGTGGGTGGGTTGGGCCATTTCTTTCGTCTGTTTCCTTGCTCTACCTCGCAAACGCGGGAGACAGCGACAAAGCAGAATAAATAAACAAATAGTACTGATGATAATAATAATGAAGAGGTTATTGAATTTAGGCTGCCATTTGGCTGAAAATACACAGATGAGATAATACAGAACTGAGAGATCATAATAATAACTCATTAACCAATCATGAAATAGCTTGAGATCAAGGTAAGGCTGAATATTTCTATGCATTCTCCCAGTTCTCAGGCACCTCACCTCAGGCCACACAAACAATGAGAAGTCTGATTAACCAATTGGCAATACCATCATTACTTTCCTTGAGAAATTCAAATGCAGTTCTATCCCTCCTGCAATTTTACCACACTTCATCTAATGTAAAGCTTTCACTTCATTCTATTTTTTCACTAGATTATTTCTGGGGATAGGGGAGTAAGAACACTACCCATGTATATTCTGCATATCATAAGAGGTGATGTAGAGACATGGAAGTATAGGGCTGGAGATCTACTCCTGTAGAAGAAAGAACCAAACAAGAACATCATTTCACTCAACAGAACACCACATTGAAATTGATAGAATGGTATTTGTGAATTTCCAATTTATTTTTCACTTTTCATATTTCTTCCATAAAAGTGGATTAGAACTTCTTAATGTATCACAGGACTAAATATTTAATGCTATATTTTCTTATACAGGCTAGAAGATGCACGTAACCCACCTTCAAGCAATATTAATTATATCATTCGTCCTTTGTTAGTCATGTACAGATCAAATCAAACTTGCTTTGTTTGATAACAGTAATATGTATTTAGTTATGATAATATTTATTTTGCATGAATTATCATATAAGATGCATGATATAATCATCGTATTAAATAAGATATACTTATTAAGAGGTCCATCTTCCTGCAAATTTTGTGGTATGCAGCTGCCTGGGTTGAGGCACACACCTGAATTATGGGGTGTTCCTAGATCCAGTCCCTCACTATATGTTTGGTGTGAACGGGGATTGTGTCAAAGACCAGCTCGACTGTCTCAGGAGCAGGAATTGCCATGGCTTTGATTGACAGCATCAGGACGTCCTCCAGTATCTCCACATACTGTTGCCTAGTGAGCCTGCCATTGATCTTAACTTCACTAGGGCCATGTGCCCACATCCATTCTCTACCACTCACTTGATACTCTTGATTATGTTACTGCTGGTGTGGGATCACCAGCAGTGCCTTGCTTAGGTTTGCACTGAATAAATGTTTTCATCAGTAAAGATGATGGTTCTCCAAATATCAGCATCATGAGATAGGCATTTGAGAGCAGAGCAAAGGCAACATTCCATATGTGCTGGTGTGAACCAGTCCTTTTGCTCTGTAATGTGGCAGTGGATCCTACATTGATGGTGTCTGGTGGTCAGGGGATGGAAGATATTGTATTGGTTGCACCTCCGTTGTCAATGGATGTTCGTATACAGCCACCATGATGTGGGCATCCCATCTGAGAGAGGCATTATGTGGCTTACCACTTCAGGGCCTCATCCCCTTAGAGCTCTTCATCTCATCATTTGATCCACTTCTAGATCATTCTGTTGCTACTCCCCTACTGCTGAGTAATATTTGTCACTGCTGTCCCTGACTTTCACATACTGACAGTCCTGGCTCAATCAGCAATCACCTCTAGAGCATAAACCAGCCCTGCTTCCATACCTGTAGTGAATATGTGTGAAGTATTAGTATTATGCCCTTAAGTATACAGTAGTAGCAAAAGTTATTAATAATATTCCATTGTTCAAATAAATGTTGATATGATTCTGTTACACATGACAGCTAGAGACTGAGTGTGAACGAATGTGGCCTTTGTTGTCTTTTCCTAATGCTACCTCGCATGCACGTGGGGGAGGGGGTGCCATTTCATGTGTGGCGGGGTGGTGGTGGGAATGGATGAAGGCAGCATGTATGAATTTGTACATGTGTATATATGTATATGTCTGTGTATGTATATGTATGTATACGTTGAAATGTATAGGTATGTATATGTGCATGTGTGGGCGTTTATGTATATACATGTGTATGTGGGTGAGTTGGGCCATTCTTTCATCTGTTTCCTTGTGCTGCCTTGCTATCGTGGGAGACAGCGACAAAGTATAATGAAAAAATATAAATGATTTTATTTATCTTTGCTTGTTTTGGTCGTATTGTGTATCAGTTATTCAACACTTTTATTAATGCATTAACTTACCTGCTATACTTTTCACCATTGAGGATATCTGTGAACGCTATGGATAGCTGACAGAAATTGTACAGAGTTACAGTGTTACTGTCGATGCTTGCTGCCCATCATTGAGGCCCCTTGTTGACCTGTGTAGTTTAGAATGTTACCACTACTGGTGCTATTTTATCTCCTGTGGGGTCGATACTGCTTCTTTTTTGGAGGAGTGGGAGGGAGCAAAGCTTTATTCCTGACTGTACCTATACTTTATGAATAACATTATAAGGATATTATGTATGTATGAGCACAGGAGTTCATTAGTTATGGAAACTATTGCTGCTGCCACTCCTTTGAGGGAGTTCCAGAAAGGAACAGGCATCAGAAATATAGCCAGATAGAAGCAAAAATAGGGAAGTTTTTAGCAATGATGTCAATATATAAAAGCATGTTATGTATATATAAACAGAAGTAAGGAGATTTTGGCTGTTCGTCAACCTCCCTCTCTCATGCCTGGAGGATAACTGAGTATCCTGTAAAGGCATTCAGTGCCCTTATGTCCCACCTGCCATACCCTAGCCTGGAACTTAACCATGGAATTGTGGCAGGAAATCTCAACTCATGATTATACAGGAGGTGAGGTAACCTAGACACCATATTCACACAGGTGGAACAGTCAAGGAGTTAATGTGCAGAGCTGATAATTGAGAAATGCTATGACAGACTGGAAAATACTGATTGCTACTTTTTGTGACATAGTGAGCCAAGACACTTTGAAAATTCACTCTGTAAATGAAAATAAAGATGATATAGTTGATAGATAAATAGACAGCACCTAAGCATCTTTTCAAAGGAAAAGGTGCTAAGGATGTATGAAGCAGTTATAGGGGGATCAGTCTTTTCTGCATACCAGGAAAAGTGTATGCAAGAGTGTTTATTGATACAGTGATGGCATTGACTGAATACAGAATAAGTCAGGAGCAAATGGGTATTAAGAAAGGTAGATCAGAATTTGTGATGAAAATATCTGTGGAAAAGCATTTAGTGGAAGATAAGAGTTGTATCGAGAATATATGGGATAGGGGCACAACTGCTGAATTTTGTGAAAGCCTTCTATATAGAAGCAAATGCATGTGGAGGAGTGGATGGAGAGTTGAGCAAAAGTTTCATTGTACATGTGGGTGTGAGGCAGGATTGTTTGATGTCACTGTGGCTTTTTATTATTGATATGGATGGAGTGGTAAGAAAGATGAAAGAAAAACAAGGAAAAAGGGGATACAGAGACAGAGTGAGGTATGGTGGCTAGTAACAAACCTGTTTGTGGATACTACTGTGTTGTTTGCTGAGAGTAAAGAGTAGTTCCAGAAGATTGTAAGTTTGTTTTATGATATGTGTATGGATAGGTGATTGAAGGTGAATGCAAGTAAGAGTAAAGCAATGGTGTTTGAATGGAAACATAGTGAAAGTATTGATTTTGCAGAACCTTATAGAATGGAAGAAGAAAGTGTACTAAACTGTGTAACAGATATGGGGGGAGAAAGACTGGAAGAAGTGAGAGAATTTAAGTATTTAAGAGCTATCTTGTATAAGTTTGGTGATATGGAAATAAAGATAAGGGCAAGAGCAGTCCAGAGTAGAAGAGTCATTAGGCCCCATAATAGAATAAAGGAGGGTAGAGGTGTAAGTGTGGATGAGAAGAGGGGATTAGGGGACAGCATAGTCCTCCCAACCCTGACCTCTGCAGCCTAAACGGACATGGAATGAATCACAGAGTTCAAGAATCCAGGCTGTGGAAATGAGCTTTTTGAAAGGAGCATATGGTATGACTAGGTGGAATGAAGAAAGAAATGAGGGATGTGGTATAGCAAGGAATGCAAAGGGAATGAATTGTGGAGTGGTAGTGGGTAAAACATGATACTTTGAGGTGGTTTGGGCATGTGGAAAAAAATGCATGAGGGAAAGTTTACAAGGAGAGTGTATGATAATACAATTGAAGGGGTTGGTGTGAGGGGAAGACCACCTTTGACATGGAAAAATAGAGTGGTAGAACACTGGAGGGGGAGAAATGGTGGAAGAATGTATGGAATAATGTATGTGAGGGATGCATGTGAGGACAGGGATAAGTGGAGACTGTTTCCATGGCCAACCGCTTGATGGGAGTTTATAGAAAGAACAGGCATCAGAGATGTGGATAGATAGATAGAATAGACAGAAATAGACTGAGGAGTCCACCCAGAATCTGATGTAAATAAATGTTGAATGAAAACATGATGAATAGTAGCATTCTGTATCTTGTATTAAATGAGGTATCAGGCCTTTCTATAACCTACTAGAAGCCATACAATCCATGTGTATCATTTTGGGTGAATGTTTCCATTTTGTTGGTTTAGTTATTAATAATGAATTGTGAATATATCTTACAGCATTATGCATAGTAATGGGTTGTTAATCATTGGTTACAAGCATATTGTATATTTATTTATTTGCTTTATCGCTGTCTCCCGCGTTAGTGAGGTAGCGCAAGGAAACAGACGAAAGAATGGCCCAACCCACCCACATACACATGTATATACATACACGTCCACACACGCAAATATACATACCTATACATCTCAATGCATACAAATATATACACACACAGACATTTACATATATACACATGTACATAATTCATACTGTCTGCCTTTATTCATTCCCATCGCCACCTTGCCACACATGGAATAACAACCCTCTCCCCCCTCATGTGTGCGAGGTAGCGCTAGGAAAGACAACAAAGGCCACATTCATTCACACTCAGTCTCTAGCTGTCATGTAATAATGCACCAAAACCACAGCTCCCTTTCCACATCCAGGCCCCACAGAACTTTCCATGGATTACCCCAGATGCTTCACATGCCGTGGTTCAATCCATTGACAGCACATCGACCCCGGTATACCACATTGTTCCAATTCACTCTATTCCTTGCACGCCTTTCACCCTCCTGCATGTTCAGGCTCTGATCACTCAAAATCTTTTTCACTCCATCTTTCCACCTCCAATTTGGTCTCCCACTTCTCCTCATTCCCTCCTCCTCTGACACATATGTCCTCTTGGTCAATCTTTCCTCACTCATGCTCTCCATGTGACCAAACCATTTCAAAACACCCTCTTCTGCTCTCTCAACCACACTCTTTTTGTTACCACACATCTCTCTTCCCCTATTATTACTTACTTGATCAAACCACCTTACACCACATATTGTCCTCAAACATCTCATTTCCAGCATATCCACCCTCCTCCACACAACTCTATCCATAGCCCATGCCTCGCAACCATACAACATTGTTGGAACCAGTATTCCTTCAAACATACCCATTTTTGCTTTCCGAGATAATGTTCTTGACTTCCACACATTCTTCAAGGCTCCCAGAACTTTTGCCCCCTCCCCCACCCTATGATTCACTTCCGCTTCCATGGTTCCATCCGCTACCAAATCCACTCCCAGATATCTTAAACACTTTACTTCCTCCAGTTTTTCTCCATTCAAACTTACCTCCCAATTGACTTGGCCCTCAACCCTACTGTACCTAATAACCTTGCTCTTATTCACATTTACTCTCAACTTTCTTCTTTCACACACTTTACCAAACTCAGTCACCAGCTTCTGCAGTTTCTCACATGAATCAGCCACCAGCACTGTATCATCAGCGAAAAACAACTGACTCACTTCCCAAGCTCTCTCATCCACAACAGACTGCATACTTGCCCCTCTTTCCAAAACTCTTGCATTCACCTCCCTAACAACCCCACCCATAAACAAATTAAACAACCATGGAGACATCACACACCCCTGCCGCAAACCTACATTTACTGAGAACCAATCACTTTCTTCTCTTCCTACATGTACACATGCCTTACATCCTCAATAAAAACTTTTCACTGCTTCTAACAACTTGCCTCCCACACCATATATTCTTAATACCTTCCACAGAGCATCTCTATCAACTCTATCATATGCCTTCTCCAGATCCATAAATGCTACATACAAATCCATTTGCTTTTCTAAGTATTTCTCACATACATTCTTCAAAGCAAACACCTGATCCACACATCCTCTACCACTTCTGAAACCACACTGCTCTTCCCTAATCTGATACTCTGTACATGCCTTCACCCTCTCAATCAATACCCTCCCATATAATTTCCCAGGAAGACTCAACAAACTTGTACCTCTGTAATTTGAGCACTCACTCTTATCCCCTTTGCCTTTGTACAATGGCACTATGCAAGCATTCTGCCAATCCTCAGGCACCTCACCATGAATCATACATACATTAAATAACCTTACCAACCAGTCAACAATACAGTCACCCCTTTTTTAATAAGTTCCACTGCAATACCATCCAAACCCACTGCCTTGCCGGCTTTCATCTTCCACAATGCTTTTACTACCTCTTCTCTGTTTACCAAATCATTTTTCCTAACCCTCTCACTTTGCACACCACCTCAACCAAAACACCCTATATCTGCCACTTAATCATCAAACATTCAACAAACCTTCAAAATATTCCATCTCCTCACATCACCACTACTTGTTATCACCTCCCCATTAGCCCCCTTCACTGAAGTTCCCATTTGCTCCCTTGTCTTACGCTCTTTATATACCTCCTTCCAAAACATCTTTTTATTTTCCCTAAAATTTGATGATACTCTCATACCCCATCTCTCATTTGCCCTCTTTTTCACCTCTATCACCTTTCTCTTGACATCCTGCCTCTTTCTTTTATACATCTCCCACTCAATTGCATTTTTTCCCTGCAAAAATTGTCCAAATGCCTCTCTCTTCTCTTTCACTAATAATCTTACTTCTTCATCCCACCACTCACTACCCTTTCTAATCTGCCCACCTCCCACGCTTCTCATGCCACAAGCATCTTTTGCGCAAGCCATCACTGCTTCCCTAAATACATCCCATTCCTCCCCCACTCCCCTTACCTCCTTTGTTCTCACCTTTTTCCATTCTGTACTCAGTCTCTCCTGGTACTTCCTCACACAGGTCTCCTTCCCAAGCTCACTTACTCTCACCATTCTCTTCACCCCAACATTCTCTCTTCTTTTCTGAAAACCTCTACAAATCTTCACTTTTGCTTCCACAAGATAATGATCAGACATCCCTCCAGTTGCATTAACATCCAAAAGTCTCTCTTTCACGTGCCTATCAATTAACACATAATCCAATAATGCTCTATGGCCATCTCTCCTACTTACATACGTATACTTATGTATATCTCTCTTTTTAAACCAGGTATTCCCAATCACCAGTCCTTTTTCAGCACATAAATCTACAAGCTCTTCACCATTTCCATTTACAACACTGAACACCCCATATATACTAATTATTCCCTCAACTGCCACATTACTCACCTTTGCATTCAAATCGCCCATCACTATAACCCGGTCTCGTGCATCTAAACCACTAACACACTCATTCAGCTGCTCCCAAAACACTTGCCTCTCATGATCTTTCTTCTCATGCCCAGGTGCATATGCACCAATGATCACCCATCTCTCTCCATCAACTTTCAGTTTTTTCCATGTAAATCTAGAGTTTACTTTCTTACAACTCTATCATATAATCCCACCACTGCTGTTTCAGGAGTAGTGCTACTCCTTCCCTTGCTCTTGTCCTCTCACTAACCCCTGACTTTACTCCCAAGACATTCCCAAACCTCTCTTCTTCCCCTTTACCCTTGAGCTTTGTTTCACTCAGAGCCAAAACATCCAGGTTCCTTTCCTCAAACATACTACCTATCTCTCCTTTTTTCTCATCTTGGTTACATCCACACACATTTAGACACCCCAGTCTGAGCCTTTGAGGAGGATGAGCACTCCCTGCGTGACTCCTTCTTTTGTTTCTTCTTTTAGAAAGTTAAAATACAAGGAGGGGAGGGTTGTATATGTGTATGTGTATTTCTGTTATTCACATTTTAAATCTTCCATAAGCTAGACATACAATATTGATTATTGGAGAGAACTTGACAGACTTGTATAGTTTGATTACTCTTAAATTCAGATCAGATGGCGCTTAGCTCGAGCAGGTCAACCACTAAGTGAGTTGAGTGGGCACACAAGGAGGGAGATAGAAGTAGCAGCAAGTGAGGAGTTACTGCGCAGCTTGTTACTGATACCAGCACCTCCAGTGTTCTTACCTACAACTTTTTACTCAGTTTTACCTGGTAAGTATAAGTTTTTTACATTTCTAGATTTATTAATGCCTTATTATTAGATGAGCGGAATGTAATGAAATGAAAGTAAATCACCCCACAAATGCAGAGTACTTTTGTGCATATTTATATACCCTTATCAGGTGTTTGCTTTGAAAAATGTATGAGAAATACTTAGAAAAGCAGATGGATTTGTACGTAGCATTTATGGATCTGGAGAAGGCATATGATAGGGTTGATAGAAATGCTTTGTGGAAGGTTTTAAGAGTAAATTTTGTGGGAGGTAAGTTGCTAGAAGCAGTGAAAAGTTTTTACCAAGGATGTAAGGCATGTGTACGAGTAGGAAGAGAGGAAAGTGATTGGTTCTCAGTGAATGTTGGTTTGCAGCAGGCATGCGTGATGTCTCCATGGTTGTTTAATTTGTTTATGGATGGGATGGTTAGGGAGGTGAATGCAAGAGTTTACGAGAGAGGACTTGGGAAGTAAGTCAGTTGTTGTTCGCTGATGATACAGCACTAATGGCTGATTCAGGTGAGAAACTGTAGATGTTGTTGACTGAGTTTGGTAAAGTGTGTGAAAGGAGAAAGTTGAGAGTAAATGTGAATAAGAGCAAGGTTACTAGGTTCAGAAGGGTCAAGGGACAAGTTAATTGGGAGTAAGTTTGAATAGAGAAAACTGGAGGAAATGAAGTCTTTAAGATATCTGGGATTGGACTTGGCAGCAGATGGAACCATGGAAGCAGAAGTGAGTCACAGGGTGGGGGAGGGAGTGAAGGTTCTGGGAGTGTTGAAGAATGTGTGGAAGGCAAGAACGTTATCTCGAAGAGTAAAAATGGGTATGTTTGAAGTAATAGTGGTTCCAACAATGTTATATGGTTGCGAGGCATGGGCTATGGATAGTGTTGTGCGGAGGAGGGTAGATGTGTTGGAAATGAAATTTTTGAGGACAGTATGTGCAGTAAGCTGGTTCGATCAAGTAAGTAATGAAAAGGTAAGAGAGATGTGTGGTAATAAAAGAGTGTGGTTGAGAGAACAGAAGAGGGTGTGTTGAAATGGTTTGGACATATGGAGAGAATGAGTGAGGAAAGATTGACAAAATGGATATATGTGTCAGAGGTGGAGGGAAGGAGAAGTGGGAGACCAAATTGGAGGTGAAAGGATGGAGTGAGAAAGATTTTGAGAGATCGGGGCCTGAGCATACAGGAGGGTGAAAGGTGAGAAAGGAATAGAGTGAATTGGAACGATGTGGTATACCGGGGTTGACGTGCTGTCAGTGGATTGAACCAGGGCATGTGAAGCATCTGGGGTAAACCATGGAAAGTTCTGTGGAGCCTGGATGTGGAAAGGGAGCTGTGGTTTCAATGCATTATTACATGACAGCTAGAGACTGAGTGTGAACGAATGTGGCTTTTGTTGTCTTTTCCTAGCACTACCTCGCTCACATGTGGAGGGAGGGGGTTGTTATTTCATGTGTTGTGGGGTGGCAAAGGGAATGAATAAAGGCAGACAGTATGAATAATGTACCTGTGTATATTTGTATATGTGTGTGTATATATATGTATACGTTGAGATGTATAGGTATGTATATTTGCGTGTGTGGACGTATATGTATATGCATATGTATGTGGGTGGGTTGGGTCATTCTTTCATCTGTTTCCTTGCGCTACCTCACTAACATGGGAGACATGCGACAAAGTAGAATGAAATAGAAAAAATGAATATATACACATATTCCTATGAGTCCACGGGGAAAATGAAACATGATAAGTTCCCAAGTGCACTTTCGTGTAATAATCACATCATCAGTGGAGACACAAGAGAGAAATATAAGTCAGTTGATATACATCGAAGAGACAAAGGTAGGACGCCACTTGGTCATCGTGTGATTGTCCAAAACATACAACGAGCGTTCATGTCCAAAACACCCATATCTTTCACTCCATCCATCCATCTTCTCCTTGGTTTCCAGCTTTTCTTTGTTCTTCTTAGTCATCCTGTCTATATGTCCAAACCATTTCAGCTTCTTTTCAGCTCTCTCATACATACATTACTCCTCTTACAACCACATTTCTCACTTATCCTAACATTTCTAAATCAATCAATCAGTCCTTACACCATATGTTATCAAACTACTATACCATAAACTCACCCATTTTTGCCCTCACAGACAGTGACCTCTCTTTCACACACATATCTGTGCATCCAGGAAATTCGCTTCCTCACCCAACTTATGGCTCACTTCAGCTCCCATGACTCCATTTACTACAATATCCACTCCAAGGTATTTAAAATATTCCACTTCTTCCAGGTTCTATTTACTACCATATCCACTCCAAGGTATCTAAAATATTCCACTTCTTCCAGGTTCTATCCATTCAAACTCATGCTCCAAATGATCTGTTTGTCTCTACTCTTAAACCTAATAATAACAGTTTTATGAGAGTTCAAGGATTTGTGGATCACATGTTTGCTTTCAAGAATTTGTATGGAGTGGTGGTGCCTGGGAGGTGAGTCAGTTCCTGTTTACTGATGATATGGCACTGGTAGCAGATTAGACAGAGAAACAGCAAATGCCAATTTCTGAGTGTGGAGTGTCTGAAAGGAGAAAGTTAAATGTGAATAAATGCAAAGTGTGAATAATTTTTTTTTTTTTTTTTTTTTTGTCGCTGTCTCCCACGTTTACGAGGTAGCGCAAGGAAACAGACGAAAGAAATGGCCCAACCCACGCCCATACATATGGATATACATACACGTCCACACATGCAAATATACATACCTATACATCCCAATGTACACATATATACACACACAGACATACACATATATACACATGTACATAATTCATACTGTCTGCCTTTATTCATTCCCATCACCACCTCACCACACATGGAATAACATCCCCCTCCCCCCTCATGTGTGCGAGGTAGCGCTAGGAAAAGACAACAAAGGCCCCATTCGTTCACACTCAGTCTCTAGCTGTCATGCAATAATGCCTGAAACCACAGCTCCCTTTCCACATCCAGGCCCCACACAACTTTCCATAGTTTACCCCAGACGCTTCACACGCCCTGATTCAATCCATTGACAGCACGTCGACCCCAGTATACCACATTGATCCAATTCACTATTCCTTGCACACCTTTCACCCTCCTGCATGTTCAGGCCCCGATCACTCAAAATCTTTTTCACTCCATCTTTCCACCTCCAATTTGGTCTCCCACTTCTCCTCGTTCCCTCCACCTCTGACACATATATCCTCTTGGTCAATCTTTCCTCACTCATTCTCTCCATGTGACCAAACCATTTCAAAACACCCTCTTCTGCTCTCTCAACCACACTCTTTTTATTTCCACACATCTCTCTTACCCTTACATTACTTACTCGGTCAAACCACCTCACACCACATATTGTCCTCATACATCTCATTTCCAGCACATTCAACCTCCTGCGCACAACTCTATCCATAGCCCATGCCTCACAGCTATACAAAATTGTTGGAACCACTATTCCTTGAAACATAGCCCATTTTTGCTTTCCGAGATAATGTTCTCGACTTCCAAACATTCTTCAAGGCTCCCAGAATTTTCGCACCCTCCCCCACCCTATGATTTACTTCCGCTTCCATGGTTCCATCCGCTGCCAGATTCACTCCCAGATATCTAAAACACTTTACTTCCTCCAGTTTTTCTCCATTCAAAATTACCTCCCAATTGACTTGACCCTCAACCCTACTGTACCTAATAACCTTGCTCTTATTCACATTTACTCTCAACTTTCTTCTTTCACACACTTTACCAAACTCAGTCACCAGCTTCTGCAGTTTCTCACATGAATCAGCCACCAGCGCTGTATCATCAGCGAACAACAACTGACTCACTTCCCAAGCTCTCTCATCCCCAACAGACTGCATACTTGCCCTTCTTTCCAAAACTCTTGCATTCACCTCCCTAACAACCCCATCCATAAACAAATTAAACAACCATGGAGACATCACACACCCCTGCCGCAAACCTACATTCACTGAGAACCAATCACTTTCCTCTCTTCCTACACGTACACATGCCTTGCGTCCTCGATTAAAACCTTTCACTGTTTCTAACAACTTGCCTCCCACACCATATATTCTTAATACCTTCCACAGAGCATCTCTGTCAACTCTATCATATGCCTTCTCCGGATCCATAAATGCTACACAAATCCATTTGCTTTTCTAAGTATTTCTCACATACATTCTTCAAAGCAGACACCTGATCCACACATCCTCTACCACTTCTGAAACCACACTGCTCTTCCCCAATCTGATGCTCTATACATGCCTTCACCCTCTCAATCAATACCCTCCCATATAATTTACCAAGAATACTCAACAAACTTATACCTCTGTAATTTGAGCACTCATTCTTATCCCCTTTCTCTTTGTACAATGGCACTATGCAAGCATTCCTCCAATCCTCGGGCACCTCACCATGAGTCATACATACATTAAATAACCTTACCAACCAGTCAACAATACAGTTACCCCCTTTTTTAATAAATTCCACTGCAACACCATCCAAACCTGCTGCCTTGCCGGCTTTCATCTTCCACAAAGCTTTTACTACCTCTTCTCTGTTTACCAAATCATTTTCCCTAACCCTCTCACTTTGCACACCACCTCGACCAAAACATCCTATATCTGCCACTCTATCATCAAACACATTCAACAAACCTTCAAAGTACTCACTCCATCTCCTTCTCACATCACCACTACTTTTTATCACCTCCCCATTAGCCCCCTTCACTGAAGTTCCCATTTGCTCCCTTGCCTTACGCACTTTATTTACCTCCATCCAAGACATCTTTTTATTCTCCCTAAAATTTAATGATACTCTCTCACCCCAACTCTCATTTGCCCTCTTTTTCACCTCTTGCATCTTTCTCTTGAACTCCTGCCTCTTTCTTTTATACATCTCCCACTCATTTGCATTTTTTCCCTGCAAAAATCATCCAAATGCCTCTCTCTTCTCTTTCACTAATAATCTCACTTCATCCCACCACTCACTACCCTTTCTAATCAACCCACCTCCCACGCTTCTCATGCCACAAGCATCTTTTGCGCAAGCCATCACTGCTTCCCTAAATACATCCCATCCCTGCCCCTCCCCTTACCTCCTGTGTTCTCACCTTTTTCCATTCTGTACTCAGTCTCTCCTGGCACACAAGTCTCCTTCCCAAGCTCACTTACTCTCACCACTCTTTTCACCCCAACATTCTCTCTTCTGAAAACCCCTACAAATCTTCACCTTCGTCTCCACAAGATAATGATCAGACATCCCTCCAGTTGTACCTCTCAGTACATTAACATCCAAAAGTCTCTCTTTCACGCGCCTATCAATTAGCACGTAATCCAATAACGCTTTCTGGCCATATCTCCTACTTACATACGTATACTTATGTATATCTCGCTTTTTAAACCAGGTATTCCCAATCACCAGTCCTTTTTCAGCACATAAATTAACAAGCTCTTCACCATTTCCATTTACAACACTGAACACCCCATGTATACCACTTATTCCCTCAACTGCCACATTACTCACCTTTGCTTTCAAATCACCCATCACTATAACCCGGTCTTGTGCATCAAAACCACTAACACACTCATTTAGCTGCTCCCAAAGCACTTGCCTCTCATGATCTTTCTTCTCATGCCCTGGTGCATATGCACCAGTAATCACCCATCTCTCTCCATCAACTTTCAGTTTTATCCATATCAATCTAGAATTTACTTTCTTACACTCTGTCACATACTCCCACCACTGCTGTTTTAGGAGTAGTGCTACTCCTTCCCTTGCTCTTGTCCTCTCACTAACCCCTGACTTTACTCCCAAGACATTCCCAAACCAATCTTCCCCTTTACCCTTGAGCTTCATTTCACACAGAGCCAAAACATCCAGTTTCCTTTCCTCAAACATACTACCTATCTCTCCTTTTTTCTCATCTTGGTTACATCCACACACATTTAGAGACCCCAATCTGAGCCTTCGAGGAGGATGAGCACTCCCCGCGTGACTCCTTTTTCTGTTTCCCCTTTTAGAAAGTTAAAATACAAGGATGGGAGGATTTCTGGCCCCCCGCTCCTGTCCCCTTTAGTCGCCTTCTACGACACGTGAGGAATGCGTGGGAAGTATTCTTTCTCCCCTATCCCCAGGGATTATTTTTATTTTTTTATATTTTATTATACTTTGTCGCTGTCTCCCGCGTTTGCGAGGTAGCGCAAGGAAACAGACGAAAGAAATGGCCCAAACCCCCCCCATACACATGTATATACATACGTCCACACACGCAAATATACATACCTACACAGCTTTCCATGGTTTACCCCAGACGCTTCACATGCCTTGATTCAATCCACTGACAGCACGTCAACCCCGGTATACCACATCGCTCCAATTCACTCTATTCCTTGCCCTCCTTTCACCCTCCTGCATGTTCAGGCCCCGATCACACAAAATCTTTTTCACTCCATCTTTCCACCTCCAATTTGGTCTCCCTCTTCTCCTCGTTCCCTCCACCTCCGACACATATATCCTCTTGGTCAATCTTTCCTCACTCATTCTCTCCATGTGCCCAAACCACTTCAAAACACCCTCTTCTGCTCTCTCAACCACGCTCTTTTTATTTCCACATCTCTCTGTTACCCTTACGTTACTCACTCGATCAAACCAGCTCACACCACACATTGTCCTCAAACATCTCATTTCCAGCACATCCATCCTCCTGCGCACAACTCTATCCATAGCCCACGCCTCGCAACCATACAACATTGTTGGAACCACTATTCCTTCAAACATACCCATTTTTGCTTTCCGAGATAATGTTCTCGACTTCCAAACATTCTTCAAGGCTCCCATAATTTTCGCCCCCTCCCCCACCCTATGATCCACTTCCGCTTCCATGGTTCCATCCGCTGCCAGATCCACTCCCAGATATCTAAAACACTTCACTTCCTCCAGTTTTTCTCCATTCAAACTCACCTCCCAATTGACTTGACCCTCAACCCTACTGTACCTAATAACCTTGCTCTTATTCACATTTACTCTTAACTTTCTTCTTCCACACACTTTACCAAACTCAGTCACCAGCTTCTGCAGTGTCTCACATAAATCAGCCACCAGCACTGTATCATCAGCGAACAACAACTGACTCACTTCCCAAGCTCTCTCATCCCCAACAGACTTCATACTTGCCCCTCTTTCCAAAACTCTTGCATTTACCTCCCTAACAACCCCATCCATAAACAAATTAAACAACCATGGAGACATCACACACCCCTGCCGCAAACCTACATTCACTGAGAACCAATCACTTTCCTCTCTTCCTACACTTACACATGCCTTACATCCTCGATAAAAACTTTTCACTGCTTCTAACAACTTTCCTCCCACACCATATATTCTTAATACCTTCCACAGAGCATCTCTATCAACTCTATCATATGCCTTCTCCAGATCCATAAATGCTACATACAAATCCATTTGCTTTTCTAAGTATTTCTCACATACATTCTTCAAAGCAAACACCTGATCCACACATCCTCTACCACTTCTGAAACCACACTGCTCTTCCCCAATCTGATGCTCTGTACATGCCTTCACCCTCTCAATCAATACCCTCCCATATAATTTACCAGGAATACTCAACAAACTTATACCTCTGTAATTTGAGCACTCACTCTTATCCCCTTTGCCTTTGTACAATGGCACTATGCACGCACTCGGCCAATCCTCAGGCACCTCACCATGAGTCATACATACATTAAATAACCTTACCAACCAGTCAACAATACAGTTACCCCCTTTTTTAATAAATTCCACTGCAATACCATCCAAACCTGCTGCCTTGCCGGCTTTCATCTTCCACAAAGCTTTCACTACCTCTTCTCTGTTTACCAAATCATTTTCCCTAACCCTCTCACTTTGCACACCACCTCGACCAAAACACCCTATATCTGCCACTCTATCATCAAACACATTCAACAAACCTTCAAAATACTCACTCCATCTCCTTCTCACATCACCACTACTTGTTTTCACCTCCCCATTTGCGCCCTTCACTGAAGTTCCCATTTGCTCCCTTGTCTTACGCACTTTATTTACCTCCTTCCAGAACATCTTTTTATTCTCCCTAAACTTTAATGATACTCTCTCACCCCAACTCTCATTTGCCCTTTTTTTCACCTCTTGCACCTTTCTCTTGACCTCCTGTCTCTTTCTTTTATACATCTCCCACTCAATTGCATTTTTTCCCTGCAAAAGTCGTCCAAATGCCTCTCTCTTCTCTTTCACTAATACTCTTACTTCTTCGTCCCACCACTCATTACCCTTTCTAATCAACCCACCTCCCACTCTTCTCATGCCACAAGCATCTTTTGCGCAATCCATCACTGATTCCCTAAATACATCCCATTCGTCCCCCACTCCCCTTACTTCCATTGTTCTCACCTTTTTCCATTCTGTACTCAGTCTCTCCTGGTACTTCCTCACACAGGTCTCCTTCCCAAGCTCACTTACTCTCACCACCCTCTTCAGCCCAACATTCACTCCTCTTTTCTGAAAACCCATACAAAGCTTCACCTTAGCCTCCACAAGATAATGATCAGACATCCCTCCAGTTGCACCTCTCAGCACATTAACATCCAAAAGTCTCTCTTTCGCACGCCTGTCAATTAACACGTAATCCAATAACGCTCTCTGGCCATCTCTCCTACTTACATAAGTATACTTATGTATATCTCGCTTTTTAAACCAGGTATTCCCAATCATCAGTCCTTTTTCAGCTCGTAAATCTACAAGCTCTTCACCATTTCCATTTACAACACTGAACACCCCATGTATACCAATTATTCCCTCAACTGCCACATTACTCACCTTTGCATTCAAATCACCCATCACTATAACCCGGTCTCGTGCATCAAAACCACTAACACACTCATTTAGCTGCTCCCAAAACACTTGCCTCTCATGATCTTTCTTCTCATGCCTAGGTGCATATGCACCAATAATCACCCACCTCTCTCCATCAACTTTCAGTTTTACCCATACTAATCGAGAATTTACTTTCTTACATTCTATCACATACTCCCAGTTATATATATATAAAGAAAAACACATGCACTCACTTATGAAAAAGAGTCCCCAATTATCCTTGTACTTGTATGCCTCCCTTGCATACACCATTCCACACATTCTGACTCTGTTTCTCTCCCTCTGGTGTTCCTCCAACCTATTTCCCCATGTCACAGGTGGTTTTCCACACACCCACCAACCCCTTTAATTGCACTTATCATACACTCTCCTTGTAAACTCCCAGTCTTGCATTCTTTCCACATGTTCAAACCACCCTTTCATTTCTTTCTCCATTCCATTTAGTCACACCACATGCTCTGCTCAAATAGTTCATTTCCACAGCCTGGATTCTTGACTTCTGTGCCTCATTCCACGTCCATGATTCAGCTGCATAGGTCAGGGTTGGGAGGACTATGCTATTCCTTAATCCTCTCTTCACTTCCATACACACTTCTACCCTTCGTTATTCTATTAAAGGATCCAATGACTCTTCTACCTTGTACTGCTCTCTCCCTTGTCTCTCCTTCCATATCACCACACTTACCCAAGACAGCTCCTAGATACTTAAATTCTCTCACTTCCATACCCAAGACAGCTCCTAGATACTTAAATTCTCTCACTTCGAGTCTTTTCCCCCTATATCCTTAGCTCAATTTAGTACGCTTTCTTCTTTCACTCTATATGGTTTTACAAAATCTATACTTTCCCTCCATTTCCTTTCAAACACCATTACCTTACACTTAGTTTCATTTACCCTCAGTCTCTATGCTTACACACCATAAAACATATTTACAACCTTCTATCATATCTAACTGCCACACTCCATCTCTGCATGCATTTTCCCTAGTTTTGCTTTCATCTCACTTCATCCATATATATATATATATATATATATATATATATATATATATATATATATATATAATTTTTATATTATTATTATACTTTGTCGCTGTCTCCCGCGTTTGCGAGGTAGCGCAAGGAAACAGACGAAAGAAATGGCCCAACCCCCCCCACCATACACATGTATATAGATACGTCCACACACGCAAATATACATACCTACACAGCTTTCCATGGTTTACCCCAGACGCTTCACATGCCTTGATTCAATCCACTGACAGCACGTCAACCCCGGTATACCACATCGCTTCAATTCACTCTATTCCTTGCCCTCCTTTCACCCTCCTGCATGTTCAGGCCCCGATCACACAAAATCTTTTTCACTCCATCTTTCCACCTCCAATTTGGTCTCCCTCTTCTCCTCGTTCCCTCCACCTCCGACACATATATCCTCTTGGTCAATCTTTCCTCACTCATTCTCTCCATGTGCCCAAACCACTTCAAAACACCCTCTTCTGCTCTCTCAACCATGCTCTTTTTATTTCCACACATCTCTCTTACCCTTACGTTACTCACTCGATCAAACCACCTCACACCACACATTGTCCTCAAACATCTCATTTCCAGCACATCCATCCTCCTGCGCACAACTCTATCCATAGCCCACGCCTCGCAACCATACAACATTGTTGGAACCACTATTCCTTCAAACATACCCACTTTTGCTTTCCGAGATAATGTTCTCGACTTCCACACATTCTTCAAGACCCCAGAATTTTCGCCCCCTCCCCCACCCTATGATCCACTTCCGCTTCCATGGTTCCATCCGCTGCCAGATCCACTCCCAGATATCTAAAACACTTCACTTCCTCCAGTTTTTCTCCATTCAAACTCACCTCCCAATTGACTTGACCCTCAACCCTACTGTACCTAATAACCTTGCTCTTATTCACATTTACTCTTAACTTTCTTCCACACACTTTACCAAACTCAGTCACCAGCTTTTGCAGTTTCTCACATGAATCAGCCACCAGCGCTGTATCATCAGCGAACAACAACTGACTCACTTCCCAAGCTCTCTCATCCCCAACAGACTTCATACTTGCCCCTCTTTCCAAAACTCTTGCATTTACCTCCCTAACAACCCCATCCATAAACAAATTAAACAACCATGGAGACATCACACACCCCTGCCGCAAACCAACATTCACTGAGAACCAATCACTTTCCTCTCTTCCTACACGTACACATGCCTTACATCCTCGATAAAAACTTTTCACTGCTTCTAGCAACTTTCCTCCCACACCATATATTCTTAATACCTTCCACAGAGCATCTCTATCAACTCTATCATATGCCTTCTCCAGATCCATAAATGCTACATACAAATCCATTTGCTTTTCTAAGTATTTCTCACATACATTCTTCAAAGCAAACACCTGATCCACACATCCTCTACCACTTCTGAAACCACACTGCTCTTCCCCAATCTGATGCTCTGTACATGCCTTCACCCTCTCAATCAATACCCTCCCATATAATTTACCAGGAATACTCAACAAACTTATACCTCTGTAATTTGAGCACTCACTCTTATCCCCTTTGCCTTTGTACAATGGCACTATGCACGCATTCCGCCAATCCTCAGGCACCTCACCATGAGTCATACATACATTAAATAACCTTACCAACCAGTCAACAATACAGTCACCCCCTTTTTTAATAAATTCCACTGCAATACCATCCAAACCTGCTGCCTTGCCGGCTTTCATCTTCCACAAAGCTTTCACTACCTCTTCTCTGTTTACCAAATCATTTTCCCTAACCCTCTCACTTTGCACACCACCTCGACCAAAACACCCTATATCTGCCACTCTATCATCAAACACATTCAACAAACCTTCAAAATACTCACTCCATCTCCTTCTCACATCACCACGACTTGTTATCACCTCCCCATTTGTGCCCTTCACTGAAGTTCCGATTTGCTCCCTTGTCTTACGCACTTTATTTACCTCCTTCCAGAACATCTTTTTATTCTCCCTGAAATTTAATGATACTCTCTCACCCCAACTCTCATTTGCCCTTTTTTTCACCTCTTGCACCTTTCTCTTAACCTCCTGTCTCTTTCTTTTATACATCTCCCACTCAATTGCATTTTTTCCCTGCAAAAATCGTCCAAATGCCTCTCTCTTCTCTTTCACTAATACTCTTACTTCTTCATCCCACCACTCACTACCCTTTCTAATCAACCCACCTCCACTCTTCTCATGCCACAAGCATCTTTTGCGCAATCCATCACTGATTCCCTAAATACATCCCATTCCTCCCCCACTCCCCTTACTTCCATTGCTCTCACCTTTTTCCATTCTGTACTCAGTCTCTCCTGGTACTTCCTCACACAGGTCTCCTTCTCAAGCTCACTTACTCTCACCACCCTCTTCACCCCAACATTCACTCTTCTTTTCTGAAAACCCATACAAATCTTCACCTTAGCCTCCACAAGATAATGATCAGACATCCCTCCAGTTGCACCTCTCAGCACATTAACATCCAAAAGTCTCTCTTTCGCACGCCTGTCAATTAACACGTAATCCAATAACACTCTCTGGCCATCTCTCCTACTTACATAAGTATACTTATGTATATCTTGCTTTTTAAACCAGGTATTCCCAATCATCAGTCCTTTTTCAGCACATAAATCTACAAGCTCTTCACAATTTCCATTTACAACACTGAACGCCCCATGTATACCAATATATATATATATATATATATATATATATATATATATATATATATATATATATATATTTTTTTTTTTTTTTTTTCAAACTATTCGCCATTTCCCGCGTTAGCGAGGTAGCGTTAAGAACAGAGGACTGGGCCTTTGAGGGAACATCCTAACCTGGCCCCCTTCTCTGTTCCTTCTTTTGGAAAAAAAAAAAAAGAGGGGAGGATTTCCAGCCACCCGCTCCCTCCCCTTTTAGTCGCCTTCTACGACACGCAGGGAATACAAGGGAAGTATTCTTTCTCCCCTAACCCCAGGGATATATCTCAAATATATATATACATATTTTTTTTTTTTATTATACCTTGTCGCTGTCTCCCGCGTTTGCAAGGTAGCGCAAGGAAACAGACGAAAGAAATGGCCCAACCCCCCCCCATACACATGTATATACATACGTCCACACACGCAAATATACATACCTACACAGCTTTCCATGGTTTACCCCAGACGCTTCACATGCCCTGCTTCAATCCACTGACAGCACGTCAACCCCGGTATACCACATCGCTCCAATTCACTCTATTCCTTGCCCATCTTTCACCCTCCTGCATGTTCAGGCCCCGATCACACAAAATCTTTTTCACTCCATCTTTCCACCTCCAATTTGGTCTCCCTCTTCTCCTTGTTCCCTCCACCTCCGACACATATATCCTCTTGGTCAATCTTTCCTCACTCATCCTCTCCATGTGCCCAAACCACTTCAAAACACCCTCTTCTGCTCTCTCAACCACGCTCTTTTTATTTCCACACATCTCTCTTACCCTTACGTTACTCACTCGATCAAACCACCTCACACCACACATTGTCCTCAAACATCTCATTTCCAGCACATCCATCCTCCTGCGCACAACTCTATCCATAGCCCACGCCTCGCAACCATACAACATTGTTGGAACCACTATTCCTTCAAACATACCCATTTTTGCTTTCCGAGATAATGTTCTCGACTTCCACACATTCTTCAAGGACCCCAGGATTTTCGCCCCCTCCCCCACCCTATGATCCACTTCCGCTTCCATGGTTCCATCCGCTGCCAGATCCACTCCCAGATATCTAAAACACTTCACTTCCTCCAGTTTTTCTCCATTCAAACTCACCTCCCAATTGACTTGACCCTCAACCCTACTGTACCTAATAACCTTGCTCTTATTCACATTTACTCTTAACTTTCTTCTTCCACACACTTTTCCAAACTCAGTCACCAGCTTCTGCAGTTTCTCACATGAATCAGCCACCAGCGCTGTATCATCAGCGAACAACAACTGACTCACTTCCCAAGCTCTCTCATCCCCAACAGACTTCATACTTGCCCCTCTTTCCAAAACTCTTGCATTTACCTCCCTAACAACCCCATCCATAAACAAATTAAACAACCATGGAGACATCACACACCCCTGCCGCAAACCTACATTCACTGGGAACCAATCACTTTCCTCTCTTCCTACACGTACACATGCCTTACATCCTCGATAAAAACTTTTCACTGCTTCTAACAACTTTCCTCCCACACCATATATTCTTAATACCTTCCACAGAGCATCTCTATCAACTCTATCATATGCCTTCTCCAGATCCATAAATGCTACATACAAATCCATTTGCTTTTCTAAGTATTTCTCACATACATTCTTCAAAGCAAACACCTGATCCACACATCCTCTACCACTTCTGAAACCACACTGCTCTTCCCCAATCTGATGCTCTGTACATGCCTTCACCCTCTCAATCAATACCCTCCCATATAATTTACCAGGAATACTCAACAAACTTATACCTCTGTAATTTGAGCACTCACTCTTATCCCCTTTGCCTTTGTACAATGGCACTATGTACGCATTCCGCCAATCCTCAGGCACCTCACCATGAGTCATACATACATTAAATAACCTTACCAACCAGTCAACAATACAGTCACCCCCTTTTTTAATAAATATATATATATATATATATGGAAGTAAAGGGAGTGGGGGAGGAATGGGATGTATTTAGGGAATCAGTGATAGATTGCACAAAAGATGCTTGTGGCATGAGAAGAGTGGGAGGTGGGTTGATTAGAAAGGGTAGTGAGTGGTGGGATTAAGAAGTAAGATTATTAGTGAAAGAGAAGAGAGAGGCATTTGGACAATTTTTGCAGGGAAAAAATGCAATTGAGTGGGAGATGTATAAAAGAAAGAGACAGGAGGTCAAGAGAAAGGTGCAAGAGGTGAAGAAGAGGGCAAATGAGAGTTTGGGTGAGAGAGTATCATTAAATTTTAGGGAGAATAAAAAGATGTTCTGGAAGGAGGTAAATAAAGTGCGTAAGACAAGGGAGCAAATGGGAACTTCAGTGAAGGGCGCAAATGGGGAGGTGATAACAAGTAGTGGTGATTTGAGAAGGAGATGGAGTGAGTATTTTGAAGGTTTGTTGAATGTGTTTGATGATAGAGTGGCAGATATAGGATGTTTTGGTCGAGGTGGTGTGCAAAGTGAGAGGGTTAGGGAAAATGATTTGGTAAACAGAGAAGAGGTAGTGAAAGCTTTGCGGAAGATGAAAGCCGGCAAGGCAGCAGGTTTGGATGGTATTGCAGTGGAATTTATTAAAAAAGGGGGTGAACTGTATTGTTGACTGGTTGGTAAGGTTATTTAATGTATGTATGACTCATGGTGAGGTGCCTGAGGATTGGCGGAATGCGTGCATAGTGCCATTGTACAAAGGCAAAGGGGATAAGAGTGAGTGCTCAAATTACAGAGGTATAAGTTTGTTGAGTATTCCTGGTAAATTATATGGGAGGGTATTGATTGAGAGGGTGAAGGCATGTATAGAGCATCAGATTGGGGAAGAGCAGTGTGGTTTCAGAAGTGGTAGAGGATGTGTGGATCAGGTGTTTGCTTTGAAGAATGTATGTGAGAAATACTTAGAAAAGCAAATGGATTTGTATGTAGCGTTTATGGATCTGGAGAAGGCATATGATAGAGTTGATAGAGATGCTCTGTGGAAGGTATTAAGAATATATGGTGTGGGAGGCAAGTTGTTAGAAACAGTGAAAAGTTTTTATCGAGGATGTAACGCATGTGTACATGTAGGAAGAGAGGAAAGTGATTTGTTCTCAGTGAATGTAGGTTTGCGGCAGGGGTGTGTGATGTCTCCATGGTTGTTTAATTTGTTTATGGATGGGGTTGTTAGGGAGGTGAATGCAAGAGTTTTGGAAAGAGGGGCAAGTATGAAGTCTGTTGGGGATGAGAGAGCTTGGGAAGTGAGTCAGTTGTTGTTCGCTGATGATACAGCGCTGGTGGCTGATTCATGTGAGAAACTGCAGAGGCTGGTGACTGAGTTTGGTAAAGTGTGTGAAAGAAAAAAGTTAAGAGTAAATGTGAATAAGAGCAAGGTAATTAGGTACAGTAGGGTTGAGGGTCAAGTCAATTGGGAGGTAAGTTTGAATGCAGAATAACTGGAGGAAGTAAAGTGTTTTAGATATCTGGGAGTGGATCTGGCAGCGGATGGAACCATGGAAGCGGAAGTGGATCTAGGGTGGGGGAGGGGGCGAAAATCCTGGGAGACTTGAAGAATGTGTGGAAGTCGAGAACATTATCTCGGAAAGCAAAAATGGGTATGTTTGAAGGAATAGTGGTTCCAACAATGTTGTATGGTTGCGAGGCGTGGGTTGGATAGAGTTGTGCACGAAGGGGGAAAGTGTGGAAATGAGTTTTTGAGGACAAGTGTGGTGGGGGGGTTTATGGTAAGTAACGTAAGGGTAAGAGAGATGTGTAAATAAAAAGGGGTTTTTTGAGAGGCAAGGGGTTTTTGAAATGGTTTGGGCAATGGAGAGAATGGTGAGGGGAAAAGATTGACCAAGAGGATTTGTGTCGGAGGTGGAGTGAACGGGAGAAGTGGGAGCCCAAAATTGGGGTGGAAAGATGGGTGAAAAAGTTTTGTTTGATGGGGGCCTAAACTGCGGGGGTGAAAGGAGGGAAAGGAATAGAGTAAATTGGACGATGTGGTATACTGGGGATGACTTTGCTGTCAGTGGATTGAACAAGGCATGTGAAGGTCTGGCGTAAACCAGGGAAAAATGGTAGGTATGTTATTTTGGTGTGGCGTGTGTATAAACATGTGTATGGGGGTGGGTTGGGGCCCCTTTCTTTGTTGTTTCCTTGCGTACTCGCAAATGGGGAGACAGCGAAAAAGAAAAATATATATATATATATAAATATATATATATATTTTTAAAATATATATTTATGGAAGAGTGGGAGGTGGGTTGATTAGAAAGGGTAGTGAGTGGGGGGATAAAGAAGTAAGAGTTTACTGAAAGAGAAGAGAGAGGCTTTTGGATTTTTTTGCGGGAAAAAAAATGCAATTGGTGGGAGATGTATAAAAGAAAGAGACAGGAGGTAAAGAGAAAGGTGCAAGAGGTGAAAAAAGGGCAAATGGGGTTTTGGGGGTGAAGAGTATCATTAAATTTTAGGGAAAATTTTAAAAAGATGTTTGGAAGGAGGTAAATAAGTGCGTGACAAGGAGAAAAAGGGGAACTTCATGAAGGGCCAAAGGGGGAGGTGATAAAAGTAGTGGTGTTTGTGAAAAGGGATGGGTGGTATTTTGAAGGTTTGTTAAATGTGTTTGTGATAGAGTGGCGATTGGGGTGTTTTGGGTGAGGTGGGTGCAAAGTGGAGGGTTAGGGAAAATGTTTGGTAAACAGAGAAGAGGTAGTGAAGTTTGCGGAAGATGAACCCGGAAAGGGCAGCGGGTTTGGATGGTATTGCAGTGGAATTTATTAAAAAAGGGGGAACTGTATTGTTGACGGGTTTGGTAAGGTATTTTTTATGTGTGACTCAGGGTGGGGGGCCCTGAGGATTGGCGGAAAGCGTGCATGGCCCTTGTACAAAGGCAAAGGGGGATAAGAGTGAGTGTCAAAATTTTCAGAGGTATAAATTTGTTTAGTATTCCTGGTAAATTTTATGGGGGGGGTATTGATTGAGAGGGTGAAGGCATTTCAGGCATCTGATTGGGGGAAAGCAGTGTGGGTTTCAGAAGTGGTAGAGGATGTGTGGATAGGTGTTTTCTTTGAAGAAAGTATGTGAGAAATACTTTGAAAAGCAAATGGATTTTTTGTTGCATTTTTGGATTGGAGAAGGATATGAAGGTTTTATAAGATGCCTTTTGGAAGGGATTTAAAAATATATGGTTTTGGGGGGAAAGTTGTTTGAAGCAGTGAAAAGTTTTTATCGAGGAATATATATATATATTATATATATATTTAAAATATATATATTATATATATATTATAATATATATATAATTTTTCTTTTTTTTTTTAAACTATTTGCCCTTTCCGGTTGGCCGGTAGCGTTAGAAAGAGGATGGGCCTTTTTTGGGTATCCCCCGGCCCCCTTGTTCCTTTTTTTGGAAATTAAAAAAAAAACGAGGGGGGAGGATTTCCAGCCCCCCCCCCTCCCCCTTTTTGTCGCCTTCACGACACGCGGGGGAAAATGGGAAGTATTCTTATCCCTTCCCAGGGATATATATATATATATTTTTATATATATATATTTAATATATTTAAGGGGGGGGGGGCGAAAATCTGGGAGCCTTGAGATGTGTGGAAGTCGAGAAAATTATTCGGAAAGCAAAAAAAGGGTATGTTTGAAAGGAATGTGGTTCCCAAAAATGTGTATGGTTTGGAGGCGTGGGGTATGGATAGAGTTTTGCGCAGGAGGTGGATGTGCGGAAAAAGAGTGTTTGAGGCAATGTGTGGTGGAGGTGGTTTTTGGTAAAATAACGTAAGGGAAGAGAGATGGTGGAAATAAAAAAAGCGTGGTTGAGAAGCAGAAGAGGGTTTTTGAAAAGGGTTTGGGGACATGGAGGAATGGTGGGAAAAATTTACAAGAGGTTTTATGGTCGGAGGGGGGAACGAGGAGAAGTGGGAGACCAATTTGGGGGTGGAAAGAGGAGCGAAAAAGATTTTTTGTGACGGCCCGAACTCAGGAGGGTGAAAGGAGGGCAAGGAAAAGAGTGAAAATTTGGTCGATGTGGTTACCGGGGTTGGTGCTGTCAGTGGATTGAATCAGGGCTTGGAAGTCTGGGGGGACCCCATGGAAAACGGTAGGTTGTATATTTGCGGTGTGGGATGTATATACAAAGTTGGGGTTGGTTTGGGCCTTTCTTTTTTTTGTTTCCTTGCGCTACCTCGCAAAAAGCGGGAGACAGTGACAAAGCAAAAAAATATATAATATATAATATATATATATATAATATTTTTTAATATTTTATATATATATTTATATTATATATTTTTTTTTTTTTTTTTTTTTCTTATACTTTGTCGCTGTTCCGCTTGCAAGTAGCGGGAGGAAAAAGCGAAAAAAAATGGCCCAACCCCCCCAAAACACAGTTATAATGATATGATACATGTATATTATATTATTTATAAATATTTTTATATATATTATATATTTATATTTTTTTTATAATTTATAAAATAAAATTATGTAATAATGCACCTAAACCACAGCTGTGGGTTTTTGGGGCATATTACATGACAGCAGAGACGAGTTTTGAACGAATGGGCCTTTGTTGTCTTTTTTCTAGCGTACCGACATATGAGGGGGGGGGATAAATAAAATTATTTATTTATTTTTTTTTTTTTTTTTTGTCGCTGTCTCCCGCGTTACGAGGTAGCGCAAGGAAACAGACGAAAGAAATGGCCCAACCCACGCCCATACATATGTATAACATACACGTCCACACATGCAAATATACATACCTTATACTTTCCCAATGTACCATATATACACACACAGACACATACACATATATACACATGTACATAATTCATACTGTCTGCCTTTATTCATTCCCATCACCACCTCACCACACATGGAATAACATCCCCTCCCCCCTCATGTGTGCGAGGTAGCGCTAGGAAAAGACAACAAAGGCCCCATTCGTTCACACTCAGTCTCTAGCTGTCATGCAATAATGCCTGAAACCACAGCTCCCTTTCCACATCCAGGCCCCACACAACTTTCCATGGTTTACCCCAGACGCTTCACATGCCCTGATTCAATCCACTGACAGCACGTCAACCCCGGTATACCACATCGATCCAATTCACTCTATTCCTTGCCCGCCTTTCACCCTCCTGCATGTTCAGGCCCCGATCACTCAAAATCTTTTTCACTCCATCTTTCCACCTCCAATTTGGTCTCCCACTTCTCCTCGTTCCCTCCACCTCCGACACATATATCCTCTTTGTCAATCTTTCCTCACTCATTCTCTCCATGTGCCCAAACCATTTCAAAACACCCTCTTCTGCTCTCTCAACCACACTCTTTTTATTTCCACACATCTCTCTTACCCTTACATTACTTACTCGATCAAACCACCTCACACCACACATTGTCCTCAAACATCTCATTTCCAGCACATCCACCTCCTGCGCACAACTCTATCCATAGCCCACGCCTCACAACCATACAACATTGTTGGAACCACTATTCCTTCAAACATACCCATTTTTGCTTTCCGAGATAATGTTCTCGACTTCCACACATTCTTCAAGGCTCCCAGAATTTTCGCACCCTCCCCCACCCTATGATTCACTTCCGCTTCCATGGTTCCATCCGCTGCCAGATCCACTCCCAGATATCTAAAACACTTTACTTCCTCCAGTTTTTCTCCATTCAAACTTACCTCCCAATTGACTTGACCCTCAACCCTACTGTACCTAATAACCTTGCTCTTATTCACATTTACTCTCAACTTTCTTCTTTCACACACTTTACCAAACTCAGTCACCAGCTTCTGCAGTTTCTCACGTGAATCAGCCACCAGCGCTGTATCATCAGCGAACAACAACTGACTCACTTCCCAAGCTCTCTCATCCCCAACAGACTTCATACTTGCCCTTCTTTCCAAAACTCTTGCATTCACCTCCCTAACAACCCCATCCATAAACAAATTAAACAACCATGGAGACATCACACACCCCTGCCGCAAACCTACATTCACTGAGAACCAATCACTTTCCTCTCTTCCTACACGTACACATGCCTTGCGTCCTCGATTAAAACTTTTCACTGCTTTCTAACAACTTGCCTCCCACACCATATATTCTTAATACCTTCCACAGAGCATCTCTATCAACTCTATCATATGCCTTCTCCAGATCCATAAATGCTACTACAAATCCATTTGCTTTTCTAAGTATTTCTCACATACATTCTTCAAAGCAGACACCTGATCCACACATCCTCTACCACTTCTGAAACCACACTGCTCTTCCCCAATCTGATGCTCTGTACATGCCTTCACCCTCTCAATCAATACCCTCCCATATAATTTACCAAGAATACTCAACAAACTTATACCTCTGTAATTTGAGCACTCACTCTTATCCCCTTTGCCTTTGTACAATGGCACTATGCACGCATTCCTCCAATCCTCAGGCACCTCACCATGAGTCATACATACATTAAATAACCTTACCAACCAGTCAACAATACAGTCACCCCTTTTTTAATAAATTCCACTGCAATACCATCCAAACCTGCTGCCTTGCCGGCTTTCATCTTCCACAAAGCTTTTACTACCTCTTCTCTGTTTACCAAATCATTTTCCCTAACCCTCTCACTTTGCACACCACCTCGACCAAAACATCCTATATCTGCCACTCTATCATCAAACACATTCAACAAACCTTCAAAGTACTCACTCCATCTCCTTCTCACATCACCACTACTTGTTATCACCTCCCCATTAGCCCCCTTCACTGAAGTTCCCATTTGCTCCCTTGCCTTACGCACTTTATTTACCTCCTTCCAAGAACATCTTTTTATTCTCCCTAAAATTTAATGATACTCTCTCACCCCAACTCTCATTTGCCCTCTTTTTCACCTCTTGCATCTTTCTCTTGACCTCCTGCCTCTTTCTTTTATACATCTCCCACTCATTTGCATTTTTTCCCTGCAAAATCGTCCAAATGCCTCTCTCTTCTCTTTCACTAATAATCTACTCTTCATCCCACCACTCACTACCCTTTCTAATCAACCCACCTCCCACGCTTCTCATGCCACAAGCATCTTTTGCGCAAGCCATCATGCTTCCCTAAATACATCCCATCCTGCCCCTCCCCTTACCTCCTGTGTTCTCACCTTTTTCCATTCGTACTCAGTCCTCTCCTGGCACACAAGTCTCCTTCCCAAGCTCACTTACTCTCACCACTCTTTTCACCCCAACATTCTCTCTTCTGAAAACCCCTACAAATCTTCACCTTCGTCTCCACAAGATAATGATCAGACATCCCTCCAGTTGTACCTCTCAGTACATTAACATCCAAAAGTCTCTCTTTCACGCGCCTATCAATTAGCACGTAATCCAATAACGCTTTCTGGCCATATCTCCTACTTACATACGTATACTTATGTATATCTCGCTTTTTAAACCAGGTATTCCCAATCACCATTCCTTTTTCAGCACATAAATTAACAAGCTCTTCAACCATTTCCATTTACAACACTGAACACCCCATGTATACCACTTATTCCCTCAACTGCCACATTACTCACCTTTGCTTTCAAATCACCCATCACTATAACCCGGTCTTGTGCATCAAAACCACTAACACACTCATTTAGCTGCTCCCAAAGCACTTGCCTCTCATGATCTTTCTTCTCATGCCCTGGTGCATATGCACCAGTAATCACCCATCTCTCTCCATCAACTTTCAGTTTTATCCATATCAATCTAGAATTTACTTTCTTACACTCTGTCACATACTCCCACCACTGCTGTTTTAGGAGTAGTGCTACTCCTTCCCTTGCTCTTGTCCTCTCACTAACCCCTGACTTTACTCCCAAGACATTCCCAAACCAATCTTCCCCTTTACCCTTGAGCTTCATTTCACACAGAGCCAAAACATCCAGTTTCCTTTCCTCAAACATACTACCTATCTCTCCTTTTTTCTCATCTTGGTTACATCCACACACATTTAGAGACCCCAATCTGAGCCTTCGAGGAGGATGAGCACTCCCCGCGTGACTCCTTTTTCTGTTTCCCCTTTTAGA
The DNA here is from genome assembly GCF_036320965.1 of Panulirus ornatus. Taxonomy (NCBI): domain Eukaryota; kingdom Metazoa; phylum Arthropoda; class Malacostraca; order Decapoda; family Palinuridae; genus Panulirus; species Panulirus ornatus. The sequence goes on along the minus strand of NC_092244.1, from coordinate 20,392,730 downwards.
AAGTTAAAATACAAGGATGGGAGGATTTCTGGCCCCCCGCTCCTGTCCCCTTTAGTCGCCTTCTACGACACGTGAGGAATGCGTGGGAAGTATTCTTTCTCCCCTATCCCCAGGGATTATTTTTATTTTTTTATATTTTATTATACTTTGTCGCTGTCTCCCGCGTTTGCGAGGTAGCGCAAGGAAACAGACGAAAGAAATGGCCCAAACCCCCCCCATACACATGTATATACATACGTCCACACACGCAAATATACATACCTACACAGCTTTCCATGGTTTACCCCAGACGCTTCACATGCCTTGATTCAATCCACTGACAGCACGTCAACCCCGGTATACCACATCGCTCCAATTCACTCTATTCCTTGCCCTCCTTTCACCCTCCTGCATGTTCAGGCCCCGATCACACAAAATCTTTTTCACTCCATCTTTCCACCTCCAATTTGGTCTCCCTCTTCTCCTCGTTCCCTCCACCTCCGACACATATATCCTCTTGGTCAATCTTTCCTCACTCATTCTCTCCATGTGCCCAAACCACTTCAAAACACCCTCTTCTGCTCTCTCAACCACGCTCTTTTTATTTCCACATCTCTCTGTTACCCTTACGTTACTCACTCGATCAAACCACCTCACACCACACATTGTCCTCAAACATCTCATTTCCAGCACATCCATCCTCCTGCGCACAACTCTATCCATAGCCCACGCCTCGCAACCATACAACATTGTTGGAACCACTATTCCTTCAAACATACCCATTTTTGCTTTCCGAGATAATGTTCTCGACTTCCACACATTCTTCAAGGCTCCCAGAATTTTCGCCCCCTCCCCCACCCTATGATCCACTTCCGCTTCCATGGTTCCATCCGCTGCCAGATCCACTCCCAGATATCTAAAACACTTCACTTCCTCCAGTTTTTCTCCATTCAAACTCACCTCCCAATTGACTTGACCCTCAACCCTACTGTACCTAATAACCTTGCTCTTATTCACATTTACTCTTAACTTTCTTCTTCCACACACTTTACCAAACTCAGTCACCAGCTTCTGCAGCGTCTCACATAAATCAGCCACCAGCACTGTATCATCAGCGAACAACAACTGACTCACTTCCCAAGCTCTCTCATCCCCAACAGACTTCATACTTGCCCCTCTTTCCAAAACTCTTGCATTTACCTCCCTAACAACCCCATCCATAAACAAATTAAACAACCATGGAGACATCACACACCCCTGCCGCAAACCTACATTCACTGAGAACCAATCACTTTCCTCTCTTCCTACATGTACACATGCCTTACATCCTCGATAAAAACTTTTCACTGCTTCTAACAACTTTCCTCCCACACCATATATTCTTAATACCTTCCACAGAGCATCTCTATCAACTCTATCATATGCCTTCTCCAGATCCATAAATGCTACATACAAATCCATTTGCTTTTCTAAGTATTTCTCACATACATTCTTCAAAGCAAACACCTGATCCACACATCCTCTACCACTTCTGAAACCACACTGCTCTTCCCCAATCTGATGCTCTGTACATGCCTTCACCCTCTCAATCAATACCCTCCCATATAATTTACCAGGAATACTCAACAAACTTATACCTCTGTAATTTGAGCACTCACTCTTATCCCCTTTGCCTTTGTACAATGGCACTATGCACGCACTCGGCCAATCCTCAGGCACCTCACCATGAGTCATACATACATTAAATAACCTTACCAACCAGTCAACAATACAGTTACCCCCTTTTTTAATAAATTCCACTGCAATACCATCCAAACCTGCTGCCTTGCCGGCTTTCATCTTCCACAAAGCTTTCACTACCTCTTCTCTGTTTACCAAATCATTTTCCCTAACCCTCTCACTTTGCACACCACCTCGACCAAAACACCCTATATCTGCCACTCTATCATCAAACACATTCAACAAACCTTCAAAATACTCACTCCATCTCCTTCTCACATCACCACTACTTGTTTTCACCTCCCCATTTGCGCCCTTCACTGAAGTTCCCATTTGCTCCCTTGTCTTACGCACTTTATTTACCTCCTTCCAGAACATCTTTTTATTCTCCCTAAAATTTAATGATACTCTCTCACCCCAACTCTCATTTGCCCTTTTTTTCACCTCTTGCACCTTTCTCTTGACCTCCTGTCTCTTTCTTTTATACATCTCCCACTCAATTGCATTTTTTCCCTGCAAAAGTCGTCCAAATGCCTCTCTCTTCTCTTTCACTAATACTCTTACTTCTTCATCCCACCACTCATTACCCTTTCTAATCAACCCACCTCCCACTCTTCTCATGCCACAAGCATCTTTTGCGCAATCCATCACTGATTCCCTAAATACATCCCATTCGTCCCCCACTCCCCTTACTTCCATTGCTCTCACCTTTTTCCATTCTGTACTCAGTCTCTCCTGGTACTTCCTCACACAGGTCTCCTTCCCAAGCTCACTTACTCTCATCACCCTCTTCACCCCAACATTCACTCTTCTTTTCTGAAAACCCATACAAATCTTCACCTTAGCCTCCACAAGATAATGATCAGACATCCCTCCAGTTGCACCTCTCAGCACATTAACATCCAAAAGTCTCTCTTTCGCACGCCTGTCAATTAACACGTAATCCAATAACGCTCTCTGGCCATCTCTCCTACTTACATAAGTATACTTATGTATATCTCGCTTTTTAAACCAGGTATTCCCAATCATCAGTCCTTTTTCAGCTCGTAAATCTACAAGCTCTTCACCATTTCCATTTACAACACTGAACACCCCATGTATACCAATTATTCCCTCAACTGCCACATTACTCACCTTTGCATTCAAATCACCCATCACTATAACCCGGTCTCGTGCATCAAAACCACTAACACACTCATTTAGCTGCTCCCAAAACACTTGCCTCTCATGATCTTTCTTCTCATGCCTAGGTGCATATGCACCAATAATCACCCACCTCTCTCCATCAACTTTCAGTTTTACCCATACTAATCGAGAATTTACTTTCTTACATTCTATCACATACTCCCAGTTATATATATATAAAGAAAAACACATGCACTCACTTATGAAAAAGAGTCCCCAATTATCCTTGTACTTGTATGCCTCCCTTGCATACACCATTCCACACATTCTGACTCTGTTTCTCTCCCTCTGGTGTTCCTCCAACCTATTTCCCCATGTCACAGGTGGTTTTCCACACACCCACCAACCCCTTTAATTGCACTTATCATACACTCTCCTTGTAAACTCCCAGTCTTGCATTCTTTCCACATGTTCAAACCACCCTTTCATTTCTTTCTCCATTCCATTTAGTCACACCACATGCTCTGCTCAAATAGTTCATTTCCACAGCCTGGATTCTTGACTTCTGTGCCTCATTCCACGTCCATGATTCAGCTGCATAGGTCAGGGTTGGGAGGACTATGCTATTCCTTAATCCTCTCTTCACTTCCATACACACTTCTACCCTTCGTTATTCTATTAAAGGATCCAATGACTCTTCTACCTTGTACTGCTCTCTCCCTTGTCTCTCCTTCCATATCACCACACTTACCCAAGACAGCTCCTAGATACTTAAATTCTCTCACTTCCATACCCAAGACAGCTCCTAGATACTTAAATTCTCTCACTTCGAGTCTTTTCCCCCTATATCCTTAGCTCAATTTAGTACGCTTTCTTCTTTCACTCTATATGGTTTTACAAAATCTATACTTTCCCTCCATTTCCTTTCAAACACCATTACCTTACACTTAGTTTCATTTACCCTCAGTCTCTATGCTTACACACCATAAAACATATTTACAACCTTCTATCATATCTAACTGCCACACTCCATCTCTGCATGCATTTTCCCTAGTTTTGCTTTCATCTCACTTCATCCATATATATATATATATATATATATATATATATATATATATATATATATATATAATTTTTATATTATTATTATACTTTGTCGCTGTCTCCCGCGTTTGCGAGGTAGCGCAAGGAAACAGACGAAAGAAATGGCCCAACCCCCCCCACCATACACATGTATATAGATACGTCCACACACGCAAATATACATACCTACACAGCTTTCCATGGTTTACCCCAGACGCTTCACATGCCTTGATTCAATCCACTGACAGCACGTCAACCCCGGTATACCACATCGCTTCAATTCACTCTATTCCTTGCCCTCCTTTCACCCTCCTGCATGTTCAGGCCCCGATCACACAAAATCTTTTTCACTCCATCTTTCCACCTCCAATTTGGTCTCCCTCTTCTCCTCGTTCCCTCCACCTCCGACACATATATCCTCTTGGTCAATCTTTCCTCACTCATTCTCTCCATGTGCCCAAACCACTTCAAAACACCCTCTTCTGCTCTCTCAACCACGCTCTTTTATTTCCACACATCTCTCTTACCCTTACGTTACTCACTCGATCAAACCACCTCACACCACACATTGTCCTCAAACATCTCATTTCCAGCACATCCATCCTCCTGCGCACAACTCTATCCATAGCCCACACCTCGCAACCATACAACATTGTTGGAACCACTATTCCTTCAAACATACCCATTTTTGCTTTCCGAGATAATGTTCTCGACTTCCACACATTCTTCAAGGCCCCCAGAATTTTCGCCCCCTCCCCCACTCTATGATCCACTTCCGCTTCCATGGTTCCATCCGCTGCCAGATCCACTCACAGATATCTAAAACACTTCACTTCCTCCAGTTTATATATATATATATATATATATATATATATATTTATTTTTTATTTCTTTATTATACTTTGTCGCTGTCTCCCGCGTTTGCGAGGTAGCGCAAGGAAACAGACGAAAGAAATGGCCCAACCCCCCCATATACATGTATATACATACGTCCACACACGCAAATATACATACCTACACAGCTTTCCATGGCTTACCCCAGACGCTTCACATGCCTTGATTCAATCCACTGACAGCACGTCAACCCCGGTATACCACATCGCTCCAATTCACTCTATTCCTTGCCCTCCTTTCACCCTCGTGCATGTTCAGGCCCCGATCACACAAAATCTTTTTCACTCCATCTTTCCACCTCCAATTTGGTCTCCCTCTTCTCCTTGTTCCCTCCACCTCCGACACATATATCCTCTTGGTCAATCTTTCCTCACTCATCCTCTCCATGTGCCCAAACCACTTCAAAACACCCTCTTCTGCTCTCTCAACCATGCTCTTTTTATTTCCACACATCTCTGTTACCCTTACGTTACTCACTCGATCAAACCACCTCACACCACACATTGTCCTCAAACATCTCATTTCCAGCACATCCATCCTCCTGCGCACAACTCTATCCATAGCCCACGCCTCGCAACCATACAACATTGTTGGAACCACTATTCCTTCAAACATACCCACTTTTGCTTTCCGAGATAATGTTCTCGACTTCCACACATTCTTCAAGACCCCAGAATTTTCGCCCCCTCCCCCACCCTATGATCCACTTCCGCTTCCATGGTTCCATCCGCTGCCAGATCCACTCCCAGATATCTAAAACACTTCACTTCCTCCAGTTTTTCTCCATTCAAACTCACCTCCCAATTGACTTGACCCTCAACCCTACTGTACCTAATAACCTTGCTCTTATTCACATTTACTCTTAACTTTCTTCCACACACTTTACCAAACTCAGTCACCAGCTTTTGCAGTTTCTCACATGAATCAGCCACCAGCGCTGTATCATCAGCGAACAACAACTGACTCACTTCCCAAGCTCTCTCATCCCCAACAGACTTCATACTTGCCCCTCTTTCCAAAACTCTTGCATTTACCTCCCTAACAACCCCATCCATAAACAAATTAAACAACCATGGAGACATCACACACCCCTACCGCAAACCAACATTCACTGAGAACCAATCACTTTCCTCTCTTCCTACACGTACACATGCCTTACATCCTCGATAAAAACTTTTCACTGCTTCTAGCAACTTTCCTCCCACACCATATATTCTTAATACCTTCCACAGAGCATCTCTATCAACTCTATCATATGCCTTCTCCAGATCCATAAATGCTACATACAAATCCATTTGCTTTTCTAAGTATTTCTCACATACATTCTTCAAAGCAAACACCTGATCCACACATCCTCTACCACTTCTGAAACCACACTGCTCTTCCCCAATCTGATGCTCTGTACATGCCTTCACCCTCTCAATCAATACCCTCCCATATAATTTACCAGGAATACTCAACAAACTTATACCTCTGTAATTTGAGCACTCACTCTTATCCCCTTTGCCTTTGTACAATGGCACTATGCACGCATTCCGCCAATCCTCAGGCACCTCACCATGAGTCATACATACATTAAATAACCTTACCAACCAGTCAACAATACAGTCACCCCCTTTTTTAATAAATTCCACTGCAATACCATCCAAACCTGCTGCCTTGCCGGCTTTCATCTTCCACAAAGCTTTCACTACCTCTTCTCTGTTTACCAAATCATTTTCCCTAACCCTCTCACTTTGCACACCACCTCGACCAAAACACCCTATATCTGCCACTCTATCATCAAACACATTCAACAAACCTTCAAAATACTCACTCCATCTCCTTCTCACATCACCACGACTTGTTATCACCTCCCCATTTGCGCCCTTCACTGAAGTTCCGATTTGCTCCCTTGTCTTACGCACTTTATTTACCTCCTTCCAGAACATCTTTTTATTCTCCCTGAAATTTAATGATACTCTCTCACCCCAACTCTCATTTGCCCTTTTTTTCACCTCTTGCACCTTTCTCTTAACCTCCTGTCTCTTTCTTTTATACATCTCCCACTCAATTGCATTTTTTCCCTGCAAAAATCGTCCAAATGCCTCTCTCTTCTCTTTCACTAATACTCTTACTTCTTCATCCCACCACTCACTACCCTTTCTAATCAACCCACCTCCCACTCTTCTCATGCCACAAGCATCTTTTGCGCAATCCATCACTGATTCCCTAAATACATCCCATTCCTCCCCCACTCCCCTTACTTCCATTGCTCTCACCTTTTTCCATTCTGTACTCAGTCTCTCCTGGTACTTCCTCACACAGGTCTCCTTCTCAAGCTCACTTACTCTCACCACCCTCTTCACCCCAACATTCACTCTTCTTTTCTGAAAACCCATACAAATCTTCACCTTAGCCTCCACAAGATAATGATCAGACATCCCTCCAGTTGCACCTCTCAGCACATTAACATCCAAAAGTCTCTCTTTCGCACGCCTGTCAATTAACACGTAATCCAATAACACTCTCTGGCCATCTCTCCTACTTACATAAGTATACTTATGTATATCTTGCTTTTTAAACCAGGTATTCCCAATCATCAGTCCTTTTTCAGCACATAAATCTACAAGCTCTTCACAATTTCCATTTACAACACTGAACGCCCCATGTATACCAATATATATATATATATATATATATATATATATATATATATATATATATATATATTTTTTTTTTTTTTTTTTTTTCAAACTATTCGCCATTTCCCGCGTTAGCAAGGTAGCGTTAAGAACAGAGGACTGGGCCTTTGAGGGAACATCCTAACCTGGCCCCCTTCTCTGTTCCTTCTTTTGGAAAAAAAAAAAAAAGAGGGGAGGATTTCCAGCCACCCGCTCCCTCCCCTTTTAGTCGCCTTCTACGACACGCAGGGAATACGAGGGAAGTATTCTTTCTCCCCTAACCCCAGGGATATATCTCAAATATATATATATATATATTTTTTTTTTTTATTATACCTTGTCGCTGTCTCCCGCGTTTGCAAGGTAGCGCAAGGAAACAGACGAAAGAAATGGCCCAACCCCCCCCATACACATGTATATACATACGTCCACACACGCAAATATACATACCTACACAGCTTTCCATGGTTTACCCCAGACGCTTCACATGCCCTGCTTCAATCCACTGACAGCACGTCAACCCCGGTATACCACATCGCTCCAATTCACTCTATTCCTTGCCCATCTTTCACCCTCCTGCATGTTCAGGCCCAGATCACACAAAATCTTTTTCACTCCATCTTTCCACCTCCAATTTGGTCTCCCTCTTCTCCTTGTTCCCTCCACCTCCGACACATATATCCTCTTGGTCAATCTTTCCTCACTCATCCTCTCCATGTGCCCAAACCACTTCAAAACACCCTCTTCTGCTCTCTCAACCACGCTCTTTTTATTTCCACACATCTCTCTTACCCTTACGTTACTCACTCGATCAAACCACCTCACACCACACATTGTCCTCAAACATCTCATTTCCAGCACATCCATCCTCCTGCGCACAACTCTATCCATAGCCCACGCCTCGCAACCATACAACATTGTTGGAACCACTATTCCTTCAAACATACCCATTTTTGCTTTCCGAGATAATGTTCTCGACTTCCACACATTCTTCAAGGACCCCAGGATTTTCGCCCCCTCCCCCACCCTATGATCCACTTCCGCTTCCATGGTTCCATCCGCTGCCAGATCCACTCCCAGATATCTAAAACACTTCACTTCCTCCAGTTTTTCTCCATTCAAACTCACCTCCCAATTGACTTGACCCTCAACCCTACTGTACCTAATAACCTTGCTCTTATTCACATTTACTCTTAAATTTCTTCTTCCACACACTTTTCCAAACTCAGTCACCAGCTTCTGCAGTTTCTCACATGAATCAGCCACCAGCGCTGTATCATCAGCGAACAACAACTGACTCACTTCCCAAGCTCTCTCATCCCCAACAGACTTCATACTTGCCCCTCTTTCCAAAACTCTTGCATTTACCTCCCTAACAACCCCATCCATAAACAAATTAAACAACCATGGAGACATCACACACCCCTGCCGCAAACCTACATTCACTGGGAACCAATCACTTTCCTCTCTTCCTACACGTACACATGCCTTACATCCTCGATAAAAACTTTTCACTGCTTCTAACAACTTTCCTCCCACACCATATATTCTTAATACCTTCCACAGAGCATCTCTATCAACTCTATCATATGCCTTCTCCAGATCCATAAATGCTACATACAAATCCATTTGCTTTTCTAAGTATTTCTCACATACATTCTTCAAAGCAAACACCTGATCCACACATCCTCTACCACTTCTGAAACCACACTGCTCTTCCCCAATCTGATGCTCTGTACATGCCTTCACCCTCTCAATCAATACCCTCCCATATAATTTACCAGGAATACTCAACAAACTTATACCTCTGTAATTTGAGCACTCACTCTTATCCCCTTTGCCTTTGTACAATGGCACTATGTACGCATTCCGCCAATCCTCAGGCACCTCACCATGAGTCATACATACATTAAATAACCTTACCAACCAGTCAACAATACAGTCACCCCCTTTTTTAATAAATATATATATATATATATATGGAAGTAAAGGGAGTGGGGGAGGAATGGGATGTATTTAGGGAATCAGTGATAGATTGCACAAAAGATGCTTGTGGCATGAGAAGAGTGGGAGGTGGGTTGATTAGAAAGGGTAGTGAGTGGTGGGATTAAGAAGTAAGATTATTAGTGAAAGAGAAGAGAGAGGCATTTGGACAATTTTTGCAGGGAAAAAATGCAATTGAGTGGGAGATGTATAAAAGAAAGAGACAGGAGGTCAAGAGAAAGGTGCAAGAGGTGAAGAAGAGGGCAAATGAGAGTTTGGGTGAGAGAGTATCATTAAATTTTAGGGAGAATAAAAAGATGTTCTGGAAGGAGGTAAATAAAGTGCGTAAGACAAGGGAGCAAATGGGAACTTCAGTGAAGGGCGCAAATGGGGAGATGATAACAAGTAGTGGTGATTTGAGAAGGAGATGGAGTGAGTATTTTGAAGGTTTGTTGAATGTGTTTGATGATAGAGTGGCAGATATAGGATGTTTTGGTCGAGGTGGTGTGCAAAGTGAGAGGGTTAGGGAAAATGATTTGGTAAACAGAGAAGAGGTAGTGAAAGCTTTGCGGAAGATGAAAGCCGGCAAGGCAACAGGTTTGGATGGTATTGCAGTGGAATTTATTAAAAAAGGGGGTAACTGTATTGTTGACTGGTTGGTAAGGTTATTTAATGTATGTGTGACTCATGGTGAGGTGCCTGAGGATTGGCGGAATGCGTGCATAGTGCCATTGTACAAAGGCAAAGGGGATAAGAGTGAGTGCTCAAATTACAGAGGTATAAGTTTGTTGAGTATTCCTGGTAAATTATATGGGAGGGTATTGATTGAGAGGGTGAAGGCATGTATAGAGCATCAGATTGGGGAAGAGCAGTGTGGTTTCAGAAGTGGTAGAGGATGTGTGGATCAGGTGTTTGCTTTGAAGAATGTATGTGAGAAATACTTAGAAAAGCAAATGGATTTGTATGTAGCGTTTATGGATCTGGAGAAGGCATATGATAGAGTTGATAGAGATGCTCTGTGGAAGGTATTAAGAATATATGGTGTGGGAGGCAAGTTGTTAGAAACAGTGAAAAGTTTTTATCGAGGATGTAACGCATGTGTACATGTAGGAAGAGAGGAAAGTGATTTGTTCTCAGTGAATGTAGGTTTGCGGCAGGGGTGTGTGATGTCTCCATGGTTGTTTAATTTGTTTATGGATGGGGTTGTTAGGGAGGTGAATGCAAGAGTTTTGGAAAGAGGGGCAAGTATGAAGTCTGTTGGGGATGAGAGAGCTTGGGAAGTGAGTCAGTTGTTGTTCGCTGATGATACAGCGCTGGTGGCTGATTCATGTGAGAAACTGCAGAGGCTGGTGACTGAGTTTGGTAAAGTGTGTGAAAGAAAAAAGTTAAGAGTAAATGTGAATAAGAGCAAGGTAATTAGGTACAGTAGGGTTGAGGGTCAAGTCAATTGGGAGGTAAGTTTGAATGCAGAATAACTGGAGGAAGTAAAGTGTTTTAGATATCTGGGAGTGGATCTGGCAGCGGATGGAACCATGGAAGCGGAAGTGGATCATAGGGTGGGGTAGGGGGCGAAAATCCTGGGAGCCTTGAAGAATGTGTGGAAGTCGAGAACATTATCTCGGAAAGCAAAAATGGGTATGTTTGAAGGAATAGTGGTTCCAACAATGTTGTATGGTTGCGAGGCGTGGGCTATGGATAGAGTTGTGCACAGAAGGATGGATGTGCTGGAAATGAGATGTTTGAGGACAATGTGTGGTGTGAGGTGGTTTGATCGAGTAAGTAACGTAAGGGTAAGAGAGATGTGTGGAAATAAAAAGAGCGTTTTTGAGAGAGCAGAAGAGGGTGTTTTGAAATGGTTTGGGCACATGGAGAGAATGAGTGAGGAAAGATTGACCAAGAGGATATATGTGTCGGAGGTGGAGTGAACGAGGAGAAGTGGGAGACCAAATTGGAGGTGGAAAGATGGAGTGAAAAAGATTTTGTGTGATCGGGGCCTGAACATGCAGGAGGGTGAAAGGAGGGCAAGGAATAGAGTGAATTGGATCGATGTGGTATACTGGGGATGACGTGCTGTCAGTGGATTGAATCAAGGCATGTGAAGCGTCTGGCGTAAACCATGGAAAACTGTGTAGGTATGTATATTTGTGTGTGTGGACGTGTGTATATACATGTGTATGGGGGTGGGTTGGGCCATTTCTTTCGTCTGTTTCCTTGCGCTACCTCGCAAATGCGGGAGACAGCGACAAAGCAAAAATATATATATATATATATATATATATATATATATATATATATATATATATATGAGAAGAGTGGGAGGTGGGTTGATTAGAAAGGGTAGTGAGTGGTGGGATGAAGAAGTAAGAGTATTACTGAAAGAGAAGAGAGAGGCATTTGGACGATTTTTGCAGGGAAAAAATGCAATTGAGTGGGAGATGTATAAAAGAAAGAGACAGGAGGTCAAGAGAAAGGTGCAAGAGGTGAAAAAAAGGGCAAATGAGAGTTGGGGTGAGAGAGTATCATTAAATTTTAGGGAGAATAAAAAGATGTTCTGGAAGGAGGTAAATAAAGTGCGTAAGACAAGGGAGCAAATGGGAACTTCAGTGAAGGGCGCAAATGGGGAGGTGATAACAAGTAGTGGTGATGTGAGAAGGAGATGGAGTGAGTATTTTGAAGGTTTGTTGAATGTGTTTGATGATAGAGTGGCAGATATAGGGTGTTTTGGTCGAGGTGGTGTGCAAAGTGAGAGGGTTAGGGAAAATGATTTGGTAAACAGAGAAGAGGTAGTGAAAGCTTTGCGGAAGATGAAAGCCGGCAAGGCAGCAGGTTTGGATGGTATTGCAGTGGAATTTATTAAAAAAGGGGGTAACTGTATTGTTGACTGGTTGGTAAGGTTATTTAATGTATGTGTGACTCATGGTGAGGTGCCTGAGGATTGGCGGAATGCGTGCATAGTGCCATTGTACAAAGGCAAAGGGGATAAGAGTGAGTGCTCAAATTACAGAGGTATAAGTTTGTTGAGTATTCCTGGTAAATTATATGGGAGGGTATTGATTGAGAGGGTGAAGGCATGTACAGAGCATCTGATTGGGGAAGAGCAGTGTGGTTTCAGAAGTGGTAGAGGATGTGTGGATCAGGTGTTTGCTTTGAAGAATGTATGTGAGAAATACTTAGAAAAGCAAATGGATTTGTATGTAGCATTTATGGATCTGGAGAAGGCATATGATAGAGTTGATAGAGATGCTCTGTGGAAGGTATTAAGAATATATGGTGTGGGAGGAAAGTTGTTAGAAGCAGTGAAAAGTTTTTATCGAGGATATATATATATATATATATATATATATATATATATATATATATATATATATATATATATATATATATATATATTTTTCTTTTTCTTTTAAACTATTTGCCATTTCCCGCGTTGGCGCGGTAGCGTTAAGAACAGAGGACTGGGCCTTTTTTGGAATATCCTCACCTGGCCCCCTCTGTTCCTTCTTTTGGAAAATTAAAAAAAAAAACGAGAGGGGAGGATTTCCAGCCCCCCGCTCCCTCCCCTTTTAGTCGCCTTCTACGACACGCAGGGAATACGTGGGAAGTATTCTTAATCCCCTATCCCCAGGGATATATATATATATATTTATATATATATATATATATATGGATGAAGGGGGGAGGGGGCGAAAATCCTGGGAGCCTTGAAGAATGTGTGGAAGTCGAGAACATTATCTCGGAAAGCAAAAATGGCTATGTTTGAAGGAATAGTGGTTCCAACAATGTTGTATGGTTGCGAGGCGTGGGCTATGGATAGAGTTGTGCGCAGGAGGATGGATGTGCTGGAAATGAGATGTTTGAGGACAATGTGTGGTGTGAGGTGGTTTGATCGAGTAAGTAACGTAAGGGTAAGAGAGATGTGTGGAAATAAAAAGAGCGTGGTTGAGAGAGCAGAAGAGGGTGTTTTGAAATGGTTTGGGCACATGGAGAGAATGAGTGAGGAAAGATTGACAAAGAGGATATATGTGTCGGAGCTGGAGGGAACGAGGAGAAGTGGGAGACCAAATTGGAGGTGGAAAGATGGAGCGAAAAAGATTTTGTGTGATCAGGGCCTGAACATGCAGGAGGGTGAAAGGAGGGCAAGGAATAGAGTGAATTGGATCGATGTGGTATACCGGGGTTGACGTGCTGTCAGTGGATTGAATCAGGGCATGTGAAGCGTCTGGGGTACACCATGGAAAGCTGTGTAGGTATGTATATTTGCGTGTGTGGACGTATGTATATACATATGTATGGGGGTGGGTTGGGCCATTTCTTTCGTCTGTTTCCTTGCGCTACCTCGCAAACGCGGGAGACAGTGACAAAGCAAAAAATATATATATATATATATATATATATATATATATATATATATATATATATATATATATATATATATATATATTTTTTTTTTTTTTTTTCTTATACTTTGTCGCTGTCTCCCGCGCTTGCGAAGTAGCGCAAGGAAACAGACGAAAGAAATGGCCCAACCCCCCCAATACACATGTATATACATGTATATGATACATGTATATATATATATATATATATATATATATATATATATATATATATATATATATATATATATATATATATATATATATATATGTAATAATGCACCTAAACCACAGCTGTGGTTTTGGTGCATTATTACATGACAGCTAGAGACTGAGTGTGAACGAATGAGGCCTTTGTTGTCTTTTTCTAGCGCTACCTCGCACATATGAGGGGGGAGGGGGTTATTATTCCATGTGTGGCGAGGTGGTGATAGGAATAAAGGCAGACAGTATGAATTACGTACATGTGTATATATGTATATGTCTGTGTGTGTATATATATGTGTACATTGAGATGTATATGTATGTATATCGCGTGTATGGACGTGTATGTGGGTGGGTTGGGCCATTCTTTCGTCTGTTTTCCTTGCGCTACCTCGCTAACGCGGGAGAGAGCAACAAAGCAAAATGAATAAATAAAAAATATATATATATATATTTTATTTATTTATTTTGCTTTTTCGCTGTCTCCCGCGTTTGCGAGGTAGCGCAAGGAAACAGACAAAAGAAATGGCCCAACCCACCCCCATACACATGTATACACATACACGTCCACACACGCAAATATACATACTTATACATCTCAATGTACTCATATATATACACACACAGACACATACATATATACCCATGCACACAATTCACACTGTCTGCCTTTATTCATTCCCATCGCCACCTCACCACACATGGAATACCATCCCCCTCCCCCTTCATGTGTGCGAGGTAGCGCTAGGAAAAGACAACAAAGGCCCCATTCGTTCACACTCAGTCTCTAGCTGTCATGCAATAATGCCCGAAACCACAGCTCCCTTTCCACATCCAGGCCCCACACAACTTTCCATGGTTTACCCAAGACGCTTCACATGCCCTGATTCAATCCACTAACAGCACGTCAACTCCGGTATACCACATCAATCCAATTCACTCTATTCCTTGCCCGCCTTTCACCCTCCTGCATGTTCAGGCCCCGATCACTCAAAATCTTTTTCACTCCATCTTTCCACTTCCAATTTGGTCTCCCACTTCTCCTCGTTCCCTCCACCTCCGACACATATATCCTCTTTGTCAATCTTTCCTCACTCATTCTCTCCATGTGCCCAAACCATTTCAAAACACCCTCTTCTGCTCTCTCAACCACACTCTTTGTATTTCCACACATCTCTCTTACCCTTACATTACTTACTCGATCAAACCACCTCACACCACACATTGTCCTCAAACATCTCATTTCCAGCACATCCACCCTCCTGCGCACAACTCTATCCATAGCCCACGCCTCACAACCATACAACATTGTTGGAACCACTATTCCTTCAAACATACCCATTTTTGCTTTCCGAGATAATGTTCTCGACTTCCACACATTCTTTGAGGCTCCCAGGATTTTCACCCCCTCCCCCACCCTATGATTCACTTCCGCTTCCATGGTTCCATCCGCTGCCAGACCCCCTCCCAGATATCTAAAACACTTTACTTCCTCCAGTTTTTCTCCATTCAAACTTACCTCCCAATTGACTTGACCCTCAACCCTACTGTACCTACTAATAACCTTGCTCTTATTCACATTTACTCTTAACTTTCTTCTTTCACACACTTTACCAAACTCAGTCACCAGCTTCTGCAGTTTCTCACATGTATCAGCCACCAGCGCTGTATCATCAGCGAACAACAACTGACTCACTTCCCAAGCTCTCTCATCCCCAACAGACTTCATACTTGCCCCTCTTTCCAAAACTATTGCATTCACCTCCTTAACAACCCCATCCATAAACAAATTAAACAACTATGGAGACATCACACACCCCTGCTGCAAACCTACATTCAATGAGAACCAATCACTTTCCTCTCTTCCTACACGTACACATGCCTTACATCCTCGATAAAGACTTTTCACTGCTTCTAACAACTTGTCTCCCACACCATATATTCTTAAAACCTTCCACAGAGCATCTCTATCAACTCTATCATATGCCTTCTCCAGATCCATAAATGCTACGTACAAATCCATTTGTTTTTCTAAGTATTTCTCACATACATTCTTCAAAGCAAACACCTGATCCACACATCCTCTACCACTTCTGAAACCACACTGCTCTTCCCCAATCTGATGCTCTGTACACGCCTTCACCCTCTCAATCAATACCCTCCCATATTAATTACCAGGAATACTTAACAAACTTATACCTCTGTAATTTGAGCACTCACTCTTATCCCCTTTGCCTTTGTACAATGGCACTATGTACGCATTCCGCCAATCCTCAGGCACCTCACCATGAGTCATACATACATTAAATAACCTTACCAACCAGTCAACAGTACAGTCACCCCCTTTTTTAATAGATTCCACTGCAATACCATCCAAACCTACTGCCTTGCTGGCTTTCATCTTCCGTAAAGCTTTTACTACCTCTTCTCTGTTTACCAAATCATTTTCCCTAACCCTCTCACTTTGTACACCACCTCGACCAAAACTTCCTATATCTGCCACTCTATCATCAAACACATTCAACAAACCTTCAAAATACTCACTCCATCTCCTTCTCACATCGCCACTACTTGTTATCACCTCCCCATTAGCACCCTTCACTGAAATTCCCATTTGCTCCCTTGTCTTACGCACTTTATTTACCTCCTTCCAGAACATCTTTTTATTCTCCCTAAAATTTAATGATACTCTCTCACCCCAACTCTCATTTGCCCTCTTTTTCACCTCTTGCACCTTTCTCTTGACCTCCTGTCTCTTTCTTTCATACATCTCCCACTCATTTGCATTTTTTTCTCTGCAAAATCGTCCAAATGCCTCTCTCTTCTCTTTCACTAATAATCTTACTTCTTCATCCCACCACTCACTACCCTTTCTAATCAACCCACCTCCCACGCTTCTCATGCGACAAGCATCTTTTGCGCACTCCATCACTGATTCCCTTAGGCCGTTCTTCGTCTGTTTCTTTGCACTACTTTGATGACTTGGGAAACGGTGGTTAAGTATAATAATGATGATAATCTTTCTCTCATAGCAAAGAAGCATTCAGAGAGGTCCCATGCAGTTACCAGCCACTTCCACACTTTAGCTGTTAAAGACCTAACAGCAGCATTCAGAAAATTTGTCAGAGATTTTCTTAGTCTGTCTTTCACATAAGTGAGATGGTTGTTTTTTCCAATACCGTGAAATAAGAATATTTTTTTACCTATGTAATTACTTATTTGTACTGTACAGAGAGGGAGTTTACACTTATGTGGCCCCATCTCTTGATTATTCTCTGCTATCATACAACTATCTGTCTATCCATATCTTTGATGCCCATTCCTTTTGGGAACTCCCTTAAGGGAGTGGGCTCGGCAAAAGAGTCTCTATAACTTCCATTGCCATGTTTCAGCCTTTTATGACACACCCTTAACAGGCCACTGGCAGTGGGCAACTCTAGCACAGTGATTTTAGAGGCTTCTACTTAATGTTCCTACCACCTGCTTCTTCATAATGTGTCTACCTAATGTTCTCACCAACTACTTTTATGTAATGCTCCCATTTGATGTTCCTACCTACTACTTCTACCTAATGCTCCTACCTCATATTCCCACCTACTATTATCTAATTGCTCCTACCATTAAGCTAAAAGGCGAGGCATGTGTAAAACAATGACCGCAGGAAAATCTAGTTATGAAGAATGGGTTGTGCGTGTTAAGTGTCGTCATGTGTTATGTTTGAAAAGGAGAGGTTGTCTATTTGTGGATAGAATGCCAACAGTTCACATGGGATTGAGCCATTAAGAAAATGACTGTTGCCTTGGTCAGAAAAGTGGATCTTGACAACTGCTCAAGTGCTTGCTCATTACATAGCCAACACTAACCCTCCTGATCCCAGTAATGTATCTCCCTGATTGTTGGCTACCTACCAACTACTACCTACTGTTATCATTTGGTATGCTGTCTACATTGGTCATATCATGTTATTTTATTTGATTCATCCACCACTTGTGCTGTAAGAGTACTTTCTTGCATCTTTTTTTGATAATTTTCTTGCTTCATTTCATGTAATTTCCTCTGGTTGTCATATCCCTGCATCTTTTAAAGAACTGTTCACTGTCCACATAATCATTGTGGTTTAAAAACTGGAAGGTTGTGATCAGGTTACCCTTCACCTTTCTCTCTTCCATGATGGGCAAATTTAAGGATTATGATAAGCCTTGCCCTGTAACTCATCTCTGAATTGTAGCAACATCTTTGTTGCCCTCCATTGAACCTTTACTCTTTGTGATTTTTTAAGTGACATGACCACTTGAGAAGAGTTTTTTAGTTTTATCCTTGTGTAGGATATGAATAGCTTGCTAACTATATCCTTATCCTTGTACCCTTGTACATGAAAGCTGTTCTGGTAGTTGCTAGCAGACAGTTTGTCTCTTAATGTGGAACTCTGGAAATTGGTTAGGGGTGATATCAGCTCAAGTTTCTCATACACATATAATCCTGAAGCTTATTTCCTTCTAGATAATAATCACACTCAGGCCTTCTTTCATTCTGTCCCATCCTCTGTACTCAGCATTTGCTCAGGTTGAGTTTATTTAGGTCTTCATATACGTACAGTGCAGTCCTGCTCACTTTTCATTTTCCTCATGATCTTTGCCTTATCTGGAAACATTCTGGTAGGTGTCCCTGCATTTCTGGCATGTTATTCACATGGTTAAAGAGAGTATACATCCTAAAATGATACTTTGGGGCACTCCACTAGTGACCTCAACCCATTTTGAGAAGGCTTCTCTGACATGTATTCTTTGTTCCTCTGCACTAAGATAATCTTTCCATCACAAAAATCTTCCCCATATTCCCATCTGGTGATCCAGCCTCTTAAACAGCCTTCCATGTGGTACAATGTCAGATTCTTTTTGGAAGTCAAGATACAAACAATTCGCTCGCTTTTCCTTTTATTCTTAAACAGAGCTCACTGTCTCATGGAAATTTACGAGGTAGAGGTTTCTTCCATGTGACCTTTCCCTAAAACAGTGTTGCATCTCTTGTTTCACTTGACCTTCTTTCACTAAAATAATGTTATTATCATGTTAAACATGACCTTTCCCTAAAACCATGTGGCATCTCACTTAGGGAATTTGCCCTCCATACAGAGTCATTCTTTTGCTTTCTGAATAACCATTCCAGTATTGTACAAACCATACTTGTCAGGGAGACTGGTTTGTAGTTTAGTACCTGTTCCTGATCTTCTTTCTGATAGATGGGGATGAAGTTTGCACTTTTCCACTCCCTTAGCACTTTGCCTCTCTTCAGAAACATCTTGAACAGTATTTCGAGAAGTCTGTCTCGTGTATCGACGCACATCTAAAGCTAATATTGTAAAATTTCATCAGGAACATGAGCTTTGTGTGAATCAAGACTGTATTATTCTGTTAGTGTCAATTTAAAGTATCTCATTGTCCTATAAAGCCTCTTACCAATCCCATTTCACTAGTATTGGGGCTATAGTGTCTTTCCTTGTGAAAACACTTTTGAACTTACTCATTGCTCACATATCCATACATCTATCTGCCTATATCTCTGATGCCATTCCCTCCAGGAACTCCCTCAAGGGATGGCCACAGCAAAAGTCTCCATAACTGGTGACCTCCAGTGCCACTTCTTGGGCATTTGTGTCTCACTCTTATCAGGCCACCGGCAGAGGGCAACTGTTGCCCAGAGTTTCCAGAAGCTTCTGCCTAATACTCCTGCCATCTGTTCCAACCTATTACATCTATCTAATGGTCGTACTTAATGCCATCCAATGTTTCTACCTGATGCTTCTGTCTAAAGTTCCTGCATACCACTTCTTTCTATTGCTCTTACCATTTTGCCGAAAGGCAGGGCATAGGGCATGGTGCTCATCGCAGAAAAATCAAGAGTGAAAAAGAATGATTTGCTTGAGGTAAGTGTTCTCAATTTCTCCTATGTTTGAGGACAGAATGCTAGCAGTTCTTCCCTCTGAATCCTTTAACCTGATTGGCTTTTCTTTTTCTGACAGTCTGCTTCTGTTGAATTTATGGAAAAGTTTTGAAGTTTAACTTACCTTGTCCAGCTTCTGATGAATTTATGAAAATTTTTGAAGTTTAACTTGCCTTGTCCTTAATTATTTTTTTCAAAGTTTCTTTGTTACTCTTTCCATATCCTGCTATACTCTTCCTTTGCTCTCTTACACCTTTCAGAACCTAGCATATCTCAGCCACCACACACCTCAAAGCTCTTGCTGTGTGACAACTTTCATGAAACAATTTTTCTTCCCATTTTTTTAATCTTCCTTCTGTGTTTAAGGCTAGAGCTTTACAATCGTGTATTAGAAAATATGACAAAACTGACAGTGGGTAGCCATGTTTTCCTGATATGGTGAGATATGGAAATACATATGTGGATGGAGTGATAAGAGAAATGAAAGCAAAACTAGGGGAAAGGGGTGCAGAGATGGATTATGGTGGTGAGATATGGTGGCTAGTGACAAGCATGTTTACAGATGATATTGTGCTGTTTGAGAATGAAGAGGAGTTGCTGAAGGTTGTAAGTGTGTTTTAAGATGTGTGCAAGCATAGGCAGTTGAAGGTAAATGCAAGGAAAAGTAAAGTAATGGTGTTTGCAAGGAAGCAGTGAAAGTATAGATTTTGTAAAACCATATAGAGTGAAAGAAGAAAGTGTACTAACTTGTGCTTTGGATACAGGGGAAGAAAGACTGGAAGAGGTGAGAGAATTCAGATATTTAGGAGCTGTCTTGGTTAAGTTTGGTGATATGGAAGAAGAGATATGGGAAAGAGCAGTACAGGGTAGAAGAGTCATTGGGTCCTGTTATAGAATAATGAAGGGTAGAGGTGTAATGTGTAAGTGAAGGGAGGATTAAGGGGCAGCATAGTTTTCCCAACCCTGACCTATGCAGCCGAAACATGGAGTGAGTCACAGAGGTCAAGAATCCAGGCTATGTAAATGATCTGTTATAGAAGAGCATGTGGAGTGACTAGGTGGAATGAAGAAAAATATGATGAGGTGTATGAGAGATGTGGTATTCGCAGGGATTACAAACAGAATGAATTGTGGAGTCATAGAGTAAATGAAACTTAATACTTTTGAGGTGGTTTAGGCTTGTGGAAAGAATGCAAAATTGGGAGTTTCCTAGGAGAGTGGATGATAGTACAATAAAAGGGGTTGGTGTGACAGGAAGACCACCTGTGACTTGGGCAGATAGAGTGGAAGAATACTGGAGGGAGAGAAATGGTGGAAGAATGCATGGAATGGTGTATGTGAGGGAGGCATGTGAGGCCAGGGATAAGTGGAGATTCTTGTCCTGGCCACCCCTTGATGGGAGTTCTTAGAGAGAACTGGCATTAGAGATACAGGTAGATAGGTTTTGAGGGTGAAGATTTGTAGAGGTTTTCTGAAAAGAGGAAATAAGTGAGAAGAGGATGGTGAAAGTAAGTGACATTGGAAAAGAGAATTCTGTCAAGAAGTGCCTGATGAGATTGAGTGTAGAGTGGCAAAAGGTGTGACCAAATGAAGTGAGTGGAGTGGGTGAGGAGTAGAAGGTATTTAGGGAAGCAGTGCAGGCATGTGTGGGAGAAATGTGTGGCATGTGGAAGATGGGAGGTGGACTGTTGAAGGGCATTTAGTGGTAGGATGACAAAGTTGCCAGGGAAAGAGAAGAGAGGTTTATGGACAGTTCTCACAAGAAGGAGTGTGAGAGAAAGCAGTTAGAGGTCAAGAGGAAGCTGCAGGGTTTAAAAGAGAGGGCAAATGAGTATTTGGGTAAGTGAGTGTCAGCGAACTTCAGAAATAAGAAATTATGGAAGGAGGTTATTAGTGTGAGAAGAAGTATAGAACAAATGGGAACTTCATTGAAAAGAAGAAATCAGGAAGTGGTAACAGATAGTAAAGAGGTGAAGAGGAGATGGAGTGAGTACGTTGAGGGATTGTTGATTGGGTTTGATGATAGGGTGGCAGATGTAGGATGTTTGGATCTGGGTAGTATGCAAAGTGAAATAGGAAGGAAAAATGTTTTTTTGTGAAAAGAGAAGAGGTGGTGCAAATCTTTCATAAGATGAAATGCAGCAAAGTAACTGGAATGGATGTTATTGCAGATGAATTTCTTACAGAAGAGGGTGACTATGTCGTTGATTGGTTAGTTAGGATTTTCATTGTATGTTTGGATCATGGCGAACTATCACATGATTAGCAGGATATATATAAGGTGCCATTTTATGAAGAG
Organism: Panulirus ornatus; assembly: GCF_036320965.1. Taxonomy (NCBI): domain Eukaryota; kingdom Metazoa; phylum Arthropoda; class Malacostraca; order Decapoda; family Palinuridae; genus Panulirus; species Panulirus ornatus. Next base: position 20,370,465 of record NC_092244.1, on the reverse strand, counting down.
AATGGGGACAAAGGCTTGTGTTCGAATTAGAGAGGTAGAAATTTGCCTAGTGTACCTGTTGAGTTGTATGGGAGAGTGATGTTTGAGAGGGTAGTGACATGCACAGAACATCTGATTTGGGAGGAACAATGTGGTTTCAGGAGTGATAAGGGATATGTGGATCAGGTGCTTGTATTGAAGAATATGTTTGAGAAATAGAAAAAGCAGAGGAATGTGTTTGTGGCATTTATGAATCATGATAGGGTTGATGGAGATGCATTGTAGAAGGTGTTATGAATTTATGTTATAGGAGGAAAGCTATCAGAAGAAAAGGGAAATTTTTATCAAGAGAGTAAGGTGTGTGTCTGAGTAGATAGAGAGGAAATTGAGTTGTTCCAAATGAATATGGGTTTGCAGTTGAGATGTGTGATTTCACCATAGCTGTTAAATCTGTTTAAGGATGGGTTGGTGAGGGGGATAAATGAAAAGGATCTTGGACAGGGGAGCAGGTATGTTTTCAGCTAGGGGTAAGAGGACCTTGGATGTGAGTTAGCTGTTGTGTTCTGATGATATGTTGCTGGTGGCAGATGTAAATGAGAAACTGTAGAAGCTGTTATCTAAGTTTGGGGAACATTTGAAAGGAGAAAATTGAGAGTAAATATGAACAAAAGCAAAGTTATTATGTTGAGCAGTAAAAAGAGACTGATCAGTTGGAGATGTAAATATAAATGAAGAGAACTTGAAGGAAGTGGAGTGTTTTAGATACCTGGAAGTGGATAGGAAAGTGAATGGAATCATGGGAGCTGAAGTGAGCCATAGGGTGGGTGAGGAAGCAAAGAGTGCATTAAGGAATTTAAGGAAAAAGAGTTTACTGTTTGTATGGGCAAAGATGGGTATGTTTGATGGTATGGTAGGTCCTGTCATTGCTATGTGGATGTGAGGTGAGCCTTAGACAAAAATGTAAAGGGTAGGGTGAATGCGTGGGATATGGAATGTGTGAGGACTGAATATGGTGTAAGAAGAGTTGATATGATGAGAAATTCTAGGATAAGAGAGTGGTGTATGTATGAGAGCTGAAAAGGGTGTGCTGAAATGTTTTTGATGTATAAGGAGGATAACTGAAGAAGGAATGTCTAAGAGGACTTCGTGTGGTGCTAGGGGAGTATGTATGAGAGAGCTGAAAAGGATGTGCTGAAATTGTTTTGACATATGGTTAGGAAAATTGAGGAAAGGACAACTAAGAGGGTATACAAGTTGGATGTGAAGGGAACTAGGAAAAGGGGGAACCAAGAAGGAGGTGGAAGTATAAAGCTAATGATGCGTCAAAGGCTCAGGGCCTGAACATGAGATAGGGTGTGAGGGGTGCAAAGGATAGAGTATGTTGAAAAAATATGATTTACAGACAATTTGCTGTCAATGGACTGAACCAGGGCATGTGAAGGAGTTGGAGAAAAGCATGGAAAGGCTGTAGGGTCCAATTGTGGATAAAGGTCTCTGGTTTAGGTGCATTATAAATCTAACGATGCTTTATAGGCTCAGGACCTGAACGCGGAAGAGGATGCAAGGAGTGCAAAGGATAGAGTATATTGAAACTATGATTTACAGATGACTTGTTGTCAATGGACTGAACCAGGGCATGTGAAGCAATTGGATGAAACCATAGAAAGGTCTGTAGGGCATGCTTGTGGATAGAGGTCTCTGGTTTAGTTACATTATATATGACTGCTAGAGAATGTATGTAAGCAAAAGAGACCATTTCTTCATCTGATCCTATTGTTTCTTTTTTGATGTGGAAAATGGTGAACATCTGTTAAAAATGTGATAGAGAATGCTCAGTAGATGGGGCCTCATGAGAGTAAAACTCCATCCATGTACAGTACAGATCAGTAATTACACATAGGCCAACAAAACAATGTGAACCCATCAAAGAACATTGGCCCAGCAAATCACTCTGACCTACGGAACAGTGTTGGCCCACTAGAGGTCTTATAAGTTAACAACCAGCATAGGCCCTCCAAAGTACATAGGTCTATCAAACACCATAAGCCCTCAAATATAGTAATTGCACCACTTTTGGTTCATATGTAGCAATATTATCATCTTTCCTATTAATTTCACATGACAACTATGACAGAAAGCAGGGAATATCAAATACACAGTCTGATCAGTCACATTGGACTATGTGTAATGTTTCTTTAAATTTTAGTTGCTCATTGGGTGTATCTCTACCTAATGATAACCACCTTTAGTCAATTTTTATACTCAAGAGAGTGAAACATCAACTTGAGTGAAGAGTTGGCTAAATCCAGTTGAATAGCCTTTCACTTTTGAATATTGAACATTACTTTTTGGCTACCATTGAGATGAGAGATATTACTGAGATATTTGCATATAGAGTCTTGCAGTGTTTTGTATTTATTTAGTTTTTTGATACTTGATCGCTATTTCCCATGTCAATATATATATACCTCCTTATACAGGATAAATGAATATGTTTATACTAACACAGAAATCTGCATGTACTGGGATATGTATTAGCATGCTTTATTTTGCACTCTTTTTGAGAAATTTGCATATATGTGTAGGAATCAAGTACAGTACTGTACCACAATCTTATTTGTAATTTGGTATAGAATATATGCTTTCATTGTTGTGTATACAGTGTACTGGTATTTGTTTTCTTACCCAAGATCAAAATCATGCACATAACATAATGAATATGAATAAACATGTCCTTAGGCTCATTTGGATCACTTGGGCTTAGGCCTATCAGGACATTAACCTCTCTTTGTCAAACCCTCATCACCACATTTTCTGTTGTTTCATTGAATATAATCAAAATCAATAGATGTAAAATGTAATTAGTTCTTAGGCAAAGTTCCATACAGAAAATTATTACTCAAGAACATCACTCCCTTTATGTAATGGGTTTCAGTTGCCCCAACTAAGGACAGATTTTCCAGGAACATAAGTCAATTGCAGGTTTGGGGCACTAATTACAGAAAAAGAAACTGCAGAGAAGAATTTCTGCAGCATGTTTGTCGGAGGATATTCAGTAGAGGCCTTTTTATTTGTAAAATCCTTAAAAAAGGCAGGCAAATGAACAAGACAAACAGCTGCCTTAGGGAAAATAGAGAAAATATGGGCATTTGCAAGTTGCACCACAGCAAAACAGCTTTGGTACCAAAATGTCATATTTTTCCACCTTAACAATCTTTCTTCTGTCTGAAAATACAGGAGACATCTGGCAGCTTTTTACACTTATTGGAAAATGAGAGATATTTTGACACGAAATTACATTTCCTCTTGAAGAAAATGCGACCGAAACAAAATGAAATTTTCTGATCTTAGAACATGACAATTTCTTTATCAGATTCTTGCAGATTTACAATTTTTCTCCTGAATATGTAAGAAGGAACAGATATTTTTTTGCATTTAATGAAATCATTGCATTTCTCAGGACACAAACTTTGTTCCCGTTCCAACGAAAATTGAGATTGCTGACTGGAAGCTGTAATATATGAAGCACTCTGTTGACCAGTTGTGCAATTAGCTTTGTGTCTCTGAATGTTGAGAAACAAAGTATTTCTCATAGTTCACTGATTTTTAGCGTGTTTTTCAAAATAATACGGCCCCATCTGTGGACAACACATTGCTACCAAACGTTTTAACTAAATTGTAAGTTTTGAAGAAGACTCCTTTAAGCATTGTAAGTGAAATGTGTCCAGCATTGTTTGAAAGGGAACTGATCTAGACATATGGTCCAGGCTGTGGAAGACGATACACTCTACCAAGATGTATTCACACACAATGTCCTGTATGCAAAAGAAAAGTGCTGTAGGAAATATTCCATTTTGATATTAAGTACTTTGCTTTGTGATGAGCAAAATTTTTCCTTCTCTTTAAGGACATCCAAATAGTAATTCAAAAACACAGAAATTTTATTACAGCAGAAGAATATAAAAACAATGAAAATAGGTATTTTAAGATGGAATAGGCAAATTTGATATTGAAATTGCAAAAACAGGCATTTCTGGCATTTTGCTTGGTGAACACATGATGAAGTCTTTTGGAGTCTTCATCCCCACAGCCTGGGCTAGGCCCAGTTTGTTAGATTGGGTTGTTAGCAGAATAAGCTGTTGTAAGCCAGAGCCCACAGGACCACATAACCTCCACAGCCAGGCTGCTTTGCTTTGCATCCCATTTTGTTTCTGATGATAGAAGGCCAGGTGTTGAAGAGTCTTGGACCCAGATATTCAAGATGTTCTCTACTTTTGTGCATATCAACCTTAGGGTTTCAGAGGTAGTATGCTACATAGTCTTTCATTCCTGAACATCTGGGCTCTTGTTATATAATGGGAGAGAATGTAAGACATTAATTTATTAATGTATTTTTTTATATATAATTTCTCATCATGTTCTACTTATACAGTTGAATGTGCCTTCAAGGAAAATTCCTCAGTTGGCTCCTGCTTTTGCTCCTACTCTTAGAATGTGGAGAAGAGGATTTCCAAGCCCCCACTCCTGCCCCTTTTAGTCACCTTTTATGACACAGAAGTGATATGTAGGTAGTGTTTTTCCCTCGACTACCCAGGGATGGATGATTAATGTACTGTGAGTCAAGTAAGAGTATTGAATTCTTTGTAGGTCCTTTATGCCACAGAGTTGTAAATAAAATACAGAAATGCTCATAAGATATTTTCCTGGCAGAAGTGGCAGTGAGCAGTACTGAGTGGGCTGAGTATGTGGCTTTGATAAAGGCAGAAGCTGATGCAGAGAAATCATCAGTTGCCAGACGTCATTCAGGTAGGAGAATTTATTTTTCATCACGTTGCATTATTTCTTATGCTTTTGTTCTTCTTTTGTAACTGCTCATTTTTTTTATTTTGTTTTAATTATACTTTGTCGCTGTTTCCCGCAAGGTAGCGTAAGGAAACAGACAAAAGAGTGGCCCAACCCACCCACATACATATGTATATACATACATGTCCACACATGCACATATACATACCTATACATTTCAACATATACATATATATAAATTCACAGACATGTACACATATACATATGTACATAATTCATACTTGGTGCCTTTCTTCATTCCTGTCGCCATCCCGCCACACATGAAATGACAACCCCCTCTCCCCTCATGCGCATGAGGTAGTGTTAGGAAAAGACAACAAAGGCCACATTCATTCACACTCAGTCTCTAGCTGTCATGTATAATGCACCGAAACCACAGCTCCCTTTCCACATCTAGGTCCCACAGAACTTTCCCTGGTTTACCCCAGCGGTTCAATCCATTGATAGCACGTCGACCCCGGTATACAACATCGTTTCAATTCACTCTATTCCCTGCACGCCTTTCACTCTTCTGCATGTTCAGGCCCCAATCACTCAAAATCTTTTTCACCCTATCCTTCCACCTCCAATTTGGTCTCCCACTTCTTGTTCCCTCCACCTCTGACACATGTATCCTTGTTGTCAATCTTTCCTCACTCATTCTCTCCATGTGACCAACCATTTCAAAACACCCTCTTCTGCTCTCTCAACCACACTCTTTTTATTACCACACATCTCTCTTACCCTTTCATTACTTACTCGATCAAACCACCTCACACCACATATTGTCCTCAAACATCTCATTTCCAACACATCCACCCTCCTCCGTAAAACTCTATCTATAGCCCACGCCTCGCAACCATATAACATTGTAGGAACCACTATTCCTTCAAACATACTCATTTTTGCTTTCCGAGATAATGTTCTCGCCTTCCACACATTTTTCAACGTTCCCAGAACTTTCACTCCCTCCCCACCCTGTGACTCACTTCTGCTTCCATGGTTCCATCCACTGGCAAATCCTCTCCCAGATATCTATAACACTTCACTTCCTCCAGTTTCAGTTTTTCTCCATTCAAACTTACCTCCCAGTTAACTTGTCCCTGAACCCTACTATACCTAATAACCTTGCTCTTATTCACATTTACTCTCAGCTTTCTTCTTTCACACACTTTACCAAACTCAGTCGCCAGCTTCTGCAGTTTCTCACCCGAATCAGCGACCAGCGCTGTATCATCAGCGAACAACAACTAACTCACTTCCCGAGCTCTCTCATCCACAACAGACTGCATACTTGCCCCTCTCTCCAAAACTCTTGCATTCACCTCCATAACAACCCCATCCATAAACAAATTAAACAACCATGGAGACATCATGCCCCCCTGCTGTAAACCGTCATTCACTGAGAACCAATCACTTTCCTCTCTTCCTAATCACACACATGCCTTGCATCCTTGGTAAAAACTTTTCACTGCTTCTAGCAACTTGCCTACCACACCATATATTCTTAATACCTTCCACAGTGCATCTCTATCACCTCTATCATATGCCTTCTCCAGATCCATAAATGCTACATACAGATCCATTTGCTTTTCTAAGTATTTCTCACATACATTCTTCAAAGCAAATACCTGATCCACACATCCTCTACCACTTCTGAAACCACACTGCTCTTCCCCAATCCGATGCTCTGTACATGCTTTCACCCTCTCAGTCAATACCCTCCCATATAATTTCTCAGGAATACTCAACAAACTTATACCTCTGTAATTTGAGCACTCACCTTTATCCTCTTTGCCTTTGTACAATGGCATTATGCATGCATTCCGCCAATCCTCAGGCACCTCACCATGAGTTATACATATATCAAATATCCTTTCCAACCAGTCAGCAACACAGTCACCCCTTTTTTAATAAATTCCACTGCAATTCCATCCAAACCCACCGCCTTGCCGACTTTCATCTTCCGCAAAGCTTTTACTACCTCTTCTCTGTTTCCCCAAATTATTCTCCCTAACCCTCTCACTTCATACACTACCTCAACCAAATCACCCTATATCTGCCACTCTATCATCTAACACATTCAGCAAACCCTCAAAATACTCACTCCATCTCCTTCTCACATCACCACTACTTGTTAACACCTCCCCATTAGCCTCCTTCACTGGTGTTCCCATTTGTTCTCTTGTCCTACACAATTTATTTACCTCCTTCCAAAACATCTTTTTATTCTCCCCAAAATTTAATGATACTCTCTCACCCCAACCCTCATTTTCCCTCTTTTTCACCTCTTGCATCTTTCTCTTGACCTCCTGCCTCTTTCTTTTATACATTTCCCAGTCATTTGCACTGTTTCCCTGCAAAAATCGTTCAAATGCCTCTCTCTTTTCTTTCACTGATAATCTTACCTCTTCATCCCACCACTCACTACCCTTTCTAATCCGCCCACCTCCCATGCCTCTCATGCCACAATCATCTTTTGCACAAGCCATCACTGCTTCCCTAAATACATCCCATTCCTCCCCCACTCCTCTTATGTCCTTTTTCCATTCTGCACTCAGTCTCTCCTGGTACTTCCTCACACAAGTCTCCTTCCCAAGCTCACTTACTCTCACCACTCTCTTCACTCCAACATTCTCTCTTCTTTTCTGAAAACCTCTACGGATCTTCACCTTTGCCTCCACAAGATACTGATCAGACATCCCTCCAGTTGCACCTCTCAGCACATTAACATCCAAAAGTCTCTCTTTCACACACCTATCAATTAACACATAATCCAATAATGCTCTCTGGCCATCTCTCCTACTTACATACATATACTTATGTATATCTCTCTTTTTAAACAAGGGATTCCCAATTACCAGTCCTTTTTCAGCACACAAATCTACAAGCTCTTCACCATTTCCATTTGCAACACTGAACACCCCATGTGCACCAATTATTCCCTCAACTGCCACATTACTCACCTTTGCATTTAAATCACCCATCACTATAACCCGGTCTCGTGCATCAAAACTACTAACACATTCACTCAGCTGCTCCCAAAATACTTGCCTCTCATGATCTTTCTTCTCATGCTCATGTGCATAGGCACCACTAATCACCCATCTTTCTCCATCCACTTTCAGTTTCACCCATATCAATCTAGAGTTTACTTTCTTATGCTCTTATCACATACTCCCACCCCTCCTGTTTCAGGAGTAGTGCTACTCCTTCCCTTGCTCTTGTCCTCTCACCAACCCTTGACTTTACTCCCAAAACATTCCCAAACCACTTTTCCCCTTTACCCTTGAGCTTCGTTTCACTCAAAGCCAAAACATCCAGGTTCCTTTCCTCGAACATACTACCTGTCTCTCCTTTTTTCTCATCTTGGTTACATCCACACACATTTAGCCACCCCAATCTGAGCCTTCGAGGAGGATGAGCACTCTCTGCATGACTCCTTCTGTTTCCCCATTTAGAAAGTTAAAATAGAAGGAGGAGAGGGTTTCTAGCCTCCCGCTCCCGTCCCCTTTAGTCGCCTTCTACAACATGTGAGGAATGCTTGGGAAGTATTCTTTCTCTCCTATCCCCAGGGATATTTTTACTTATTTTTTTTTCCTTTTTTAGCCCACTAACATCCTTGGTTTGTTTTTTATCCCTTTCCTAAACATTCAGGGGTTTTGTACCCTTGCAAATTTTGTTTTTATGCTTGCAGGATGAGATAAACAGCATTTAAGTAAACCAGCTATGTAATAACCACAGAGGGAATACACCTCCACTGCTGTCAGAGATTATAGTGGATAGTGTTTATTTTTTGTGTGTCTTAATACTTTTATTTTTACCTTACATATTGATGGAATCATTGTCATTTTGCTTTTTATTCATTCATAAACAGAATCATCTATGGGTATATTCTAATAGCATTAGCTAGTAGTTGATGGGCAGCCACCAACCTGGGAGGTATGTTACTGGTACTACCTGCCTGGGTATTGGGAGGGTTAGTGATGGTTTCATAGTAGGTCAGCATTTTATTGGTTGTCAAGTTGCTCTTCTTTGACTTAGGTAACTGTCTTTTTTTTTTGCCTTACCAACACATGGACTAGTGGCATTCTGTCCACAAATATACAATCTCTCCTTGTATTACATAATGCTTGACAATACATAACTCACACAACTTTGCACTAGCCCTCCCATTTGGGAAATGGTAGGAGCAATAGATAGAAGTAGTAGGTAGGAATGTTAATTTGAAGTAGTAGGTAGAAGCATTATCTGTTAGTATTTGGGTGAAGTAGTAGTTTGTAACATTACGCAGGAATATTAGGTAAACACATTAGGTAGAAGTAATTAGTAGGAACATTAGATAGGACCCTCATAAAACACTGTGTTGAAGTTGCCCTCCGCTAGTGGCCAGTTAAGGATGACATACTAAAGGCTGAGAAGCAGCACTGGGGTTCACCAGTTATGGAGACTCTTTTGCCTTGACTACCCCTTTGAGGGAGTTCCCAAAGGGAATGGGCATCAAAGATATGAATAGATAGATGTTCTATCAGTAACCATATCAGTAACATTTATACAGATGCTGTAAATTTACTACTTTATTAGCAACTGTATCAGTAACATTTATACAGTTGCTGTAAACTTACTTCCTGCCACAGAGTCCCTTCTGTCATTATGAGGCTCCTGCTGCTCTCAGGAAACTTGCCACATCCATTGGTCAAGACCAGGTTATTAAATGATATGCTGTTCTATGTGTGCTGATTTGCAGAGCATTGGGCAATTGGGTATTATGTGCATGGTGCCTTCCTTATGGAAGTTACGTCATGGGCATGAAGTGTCTTCGCATATGTTGAAATGGTGTTTGTAGTGTTGAAGAGATGGATGATGTTCAGAGGGTAGATGGGAGAGTAAAATATGTGTTTGCTTGGTGAGTGTGGTTTCTAATGGGTATGTGACTAGTGGGTTGGAGTTGGGAGGTTCATTCTTTAGTACTTTTCAGGTTATTTCACTTTGTATATGTCTTGTAAGTATTGCATATATTGGGGCTGGGAGGATCTGTGAGTATAGGTTACTGTTTTGTGAGGTAGGGTTAAGCTTTCTACTTCTGCTTAGGAGTTGGTGATTAGTTATGGAGTGGTTTGGACTAGGGGGTAGTGCTGTTGCATAATAGTGAGTGTATATTTACCATGACTTGCCTTCCTACCTTAGGAGTCCCTTTTGTCCTTATGAGGTTCCTGCAGCACTCAGAAATCTGACCACATCCACTGGTTGGGACCACAGATCATAAAGTGTTGTGATGTGAATGTGTGCCTATATGTAGAGAGTTCAGGGGAATTCAGTTGTAAGTGCTTGATGTCTTTTTTATGGTAGATGCATTATGGGCATGAGGAGTCTTGGGATATGGTGAAATGGTGTTTGCAGTGTTTTAATGGTGGTAATGTAAGCAGGACAGTGACTTGTGTTTGTCTAGGGAGTGTTGTTTCTGATCAGTGGATGTCTGATGGATTGGAGTTTGAGACTAAGTTGAGAGGTCATTTATCTAGTGTTTGTCAGGATGTATCAGTGTGTATGTGTTTTGTCGGTATTATATTTGTTAGGGGTTGGGGTTCTGTGAGTTGAGGCTACTGAAATGTGAGGCAAGGGTAAGATTTTTATTTCTACTTGGGGTCCTGGTTAGACATGGATTGGGTTTGGTGGGAGGTGTCTTGTGTTGTGTAGAATAAATGCAAATGTGTTCAGATGTGTGGAAATAAAAAGAGTGTGGTTGAGAGAGCAGAAGAGGGTGTTTTGAAATGGTTTGGTCACATGGAGAGAATGAGTGAGGAAAGATTGACCAAGAGGATATATGTGTCAGAGGTGGAGGGCACGAGGAGAAGTGGGAGACCAAATTGGAGGTGGAAAGATGGAGTGAAAAAGATTTTGAGTGATCGGGGCCTGAACATGCAGGAGGGTTAAAGGCGGGCAAGGAATAGAGTGAATTGGAACGATGTGGTATACCGGGGTCGACGTGCTGTCAATGGATTGAACCAGGGCATGTGAAGCGTCTGGGGTAAACCATGGAAAGTTGTGTGGGGCCTGGATGTGGAAAGGGAGCTGTGGTTTCGGTGCATTATTACATGACAGCTAGAGACTGAGTGTGAACGAATGTGGCCTTTGTTGTCTTTTCCTAGCGCTACCTCGCACACATGAAGGGGGAGGGGGTTGTTATTCCATGTGTGGCGGGGTGGCGATGGGAATAAATAAAGGCAGACAGTATGAATTATGTACATGTGTATATATGTATATGTCTGTGTGTGTATATATATGTGTACATTGAGATGTATAGGTATGTATATTTGCGTGTGTGGACATGTATGTATATACAGGTGTATGTGGGTGGGTTGGGCCATTCTTTCGTCTGTTTCCTTGCGCTACCTCGCTAACACGGGAGACAGCGGCAAAGCAAAATAAATAAATAAATAAATGTTTAGATGGGACTATATTGGGAGGCTTTTTGTTTCGGTGTGAATTTGTTAAGCATTTGTGGTTGCTAGGCAGGCAAGCATTGTTATAAGTACATTTTCCTTTGTGATTCGCAGCTTTGTTATATTTGCTTTTGAGAGGTTAGAAGACCAGGCAGGTGAGGCATAGTTTAGAGTGGTGCAAATTGATTCTTTGTGTAAGATGTTGAGATTTTGTTTTTCCTGTCCAAATCTGGTTCCAGTTAGTGTTCTGAGGGTTTGGTTCCAGTTGGTGTTCTGAGGGTATTTGGTTTGTGTCTTGCTTTTGTATTGATGTTATTAATGTGGGAAGTGAATGTTGTGTGTGTCATATATGTGTCATGTGTGTATCAAGAGGAAGGTGCACGGGTTGAAAAAAATGGCAAATGAGAGTTAGGATGAGAGAGTATCATTAACCTTTAGGGAGGATAAAAAAAAAATTTTCAATGGAGGTAAACAATGTGTAAAAGATAAGAGATCAAAGGGGAACATTGGTAAAGGGGGCAAAAGGGGAAGTGATGACAGGTAATGATGAAGTGAGGAGGAGATGGAGAGAGTATTTTGAAGGATTGTTAAATGTGTATGATGATAGAGTGAATGTAGGGTGTTTCGGTCCTGGTGATATGTGAAGTGAGAGAGTCATGGAGAATGGTTTGGTGAAGAAAGAAGAGGTGGTGAAAGCATTATGGAATATGATATGTGGCAAGACAGCCAGATTGAATGGCACTACAGTTGAATTTAGTAAAAAAAAAAGGGGGTGACTATGTTGTTCATTGGTTGGTAAAGATATTCATTATATGTATAAATCGTCGTGAAGTGCATCAGGATTTGCAGAAAGCATGTATAGTGCCATAGTATAAAGGCAAAAGGAATAAAGGTGAGTGTTAAAACTGTAGAGGTATAAGTTTCTTGAGTATAGTTGGTAAGTTGTATGGAAAGGTACTGACTGGGAGGGTGAAGGCATTTACAGAGCATCAGACTTGGGATGAGCAGTGTAGTTTCAGAAATGGTAGAGGTTGGATTTGTATGTGGTATTCATGGATCTGGAGAAGGTATATGTTAGGGTTGATAGAGATACTTTAGTGAAGGTCCAAGACAATCGCATGTTTACCTAATGGCGTCCTAGCTACGTCTATTTTTTGTATATCAATTGACTGTTATATTTCTCTCTTGTGTCTCCCCTGACGATGTGATTATTACATGAAAGTCCACTTGGGAACTTATCGTGTTTCATTTTCCCTGTAGACTCATAGGAATATACATACATATACATATACATATCAACATATACACATATACATGCATATATATATATATATATATATATATATATATATATATATATATATATATATATATATATATATATATATATATATATTTATTTTTCTATTTTTATTTATTATACTTTGTCGCTGTCTCCCGCGTTTGCGAGGTAGCGCAAGGAAACAGACGAAAGAAATGGCCCAACCCCCCCCATACACATGTATATACATACGTCCACACATGCAAATATACATACCTACACAGCTTTCCATGGTTTACCCGAGACGCTTCACATGCCTTGCTTCAATCCACTGACAGCACGTCAACCCCGGTATACCACATCGCTCCAATTCACTCTATTCCTTGCCATCCTTTCACCCTCCTGCATGTTCAGGCCCCGATCACACAAAATCTTTTTCACTCCATCTTTCCACCTCCAATTTGGTCTCCCTCTTCTCCTTGTTCCCTCCACCTCCGACACATATATCCTCTTGGTCAATCTTTCCTCACTCATCCTCTCCATGTGCCCAAACCACTTCAAAACACCCTCTTCTGCTCTCTCAACCACGCTCTTTTTATTTCCACACATCTCTCTTACCCTTACGTTACTCACTCGATCAAACCACCTCACACCACACATTGTCCTTAAACATCTCATTTCCAGCACATCCATCCTCCTGCGCACAACTCTATCCATAGCCCACGCCTCGCAACCATACAACATTGTTGGAACCACTATTCCTTCAAACATACCCATTTTTGCTTTCCGAGATAATGTTCTCGACTTCCAAACATTCTTCAACACTCCCAGGATTTTCGCCCCCTCCCCCACCCTATGATCCACTTCCACTTCCATGGTTCCATCCGCTGCCAGATCCACTCCCAGATATCTAAAACACTTCACTTCCTCCAATTTTTCTCCATTCAAACTCACCTCCCAATTGACTTGACCCTCAACCCTACTGTACCTAATAACCTTGCTCTTATTTACATTTACTCTTAACTTTCTTCTTCTACACACTTTTCCAAACTCAGTCACCAGCTTCTGCAGTTTCTCACATGAATCAGCCACCAGCGCTGTATCATCAGCGAACAACAACTGACTCACTTCCCAAGCTCTCTCATCCCCAACAGACTTCATACTTGCCCCTCTTTCCAAAACTCTTGCATTTACCTCCCTAACAACCCCATCCATAAACAAATTAAACAACCATGGAGACATCACACACCCCTGCCGCAAACCTACATTCACTGAGAACCAATCACTTTCCTCTCTTCCTACACGTACACATGCCTTACATCCTCGATAAAAACTTTTCACTGCTTCTAACAACTTTCCTCCCACACCATATATTCTTAATACCTTCCACAGAGCATCTCTATCAACTCTATCATATGCCATGTAGGGGAGAAAAATACTTCCCACGCATTCCTCATGTGTCGTAGAAGGCTACTAAAGGGGACGGGAGTGGGTGACTTGAAACCCTCCTCTCCTTCTATTTTAACTTTCTAAAAGGGGAAACAGAAGAAGAAGTCACGCGGGGAGTGCCCATCCTCCTCGAAGGCTCAGACTGGGGTGTCTAAATGTGTGTGGATGTAACCAAGATGAGAAAAAAGGAGAGATTGGTAGTATGTTTGAGGAAAGGAACCTGGATGTTTTGGTCCTGAGTGAAACGAAGCTCAAGGGTAAAGGGGAAGAGAGGTTTGGGAATGTCTTGGGAGTAAAGTCAGGGGTTAGTGAGAGGACAAGAGCAAGGGAAGGACTAGCACTACTCCTGAAACAGGAGTGGTGGGGGTATGTGATAGAGTGTAGGAAGTTAAACTCTAGATTGATATGGGTAAAACTGAAAGTTGATGGAGAGAGATGGGTGATTATTGGTGCATATGCACCTGGGCATGAGAAGAAAGACCACGATAGGCAAGTATTTTGGGAGCAGCTGAGTGAGTGTGTTAGTAGTTTTGATGCACGAGACCAGGTTATAGTGATGAGTGATTTGAATGCAAAGGTGAGTAATGTGGCAGTTGAGGGAATAATTGGTATACATGGGGTGTTCAGTGTTGTAAATGGAAATGGTGAAGAGCTTGTAGATTTATGTGCTGAAAAAGGGCTGGTAATTGGGAATACCTGGTTTAAAAAGAGAGACATACATAAGTATACGTATGTAAGTAGGAGAGATGGCCAGAGAGCGTTATTGGATTATGTGTAAATTGATAGGCGCGCGAAAGAGAGACTTTTGGATGTTATTGTGCTGAGAGGTGCAACTGGAGGGATTTTTGATCATTATCTTGTGGAGGCAAAGGTGAAGATTTGTAGAGGTTTTTATAAAAGAAGAGAGAAAGTTGGGGTGAAGAGAGTGGTGAGCGTAAGTGAGCTTGGGAAGGAGACTTGTATGAGGAAGTACCAGGAGAGACTGAGTACAGAATGGAGAGAGGTGAGAACAAAGGAGGTAAGGGGAGTGGGGGAGGAATGGAATGTATTTAGGGAAGCAATGATGGCTTGTGCAAAAGATGCTTGTGGCATGAGAAGTGTGGGAGGTGGGCAGATTAGAAAGGGTAGTAATCGGTGGGATGAAGGAGTAAGATTATTAGTGAAAGAGAAGAGAGACGCCTTTGAGCGATTTTTGCAAGGAAATAATGCAAATGACTGGGAGATGTATAAAAGAAGAAGCAGGAGATCAAGAGAAAGGTGCAAGAGGTGAAAAAGAGGGCAAATGAGAGTTGGGGTGAGCGAGTATCATTAAGTTTTAGGGAGAATAAAAAGGTGTTCTGAAAGGAAGTAAATAAAGTGCGTAAGACAAGGGAACAAATGGGAACTTCAGTGAAAGGGGCTAATGGGGAGGTGATAACAAGTAGTGGTGATGTGAGGAGATGGAGTGAGCATTTTGAAGGTTTGTTGAATGTGTTTGATGATAGAGTGGCAGATATAGGGTGTTTCAGTCGAGGTAGTGTGCAAATTGAGACGGTTAGGGAAAATGATTTGGTAAACAGAGAAGAGGTAGTAAAAGCTTTGCGGAAGATGAAAGCCGGCAAGGCAGTGGGTTTGGATGGTATTGAAGTGGAATCTATTCAAAAAGGGGGTGACTGTATTGTTGACTGGTTGGTAAGGTTATTTAATGTATGTATGACTCATGGTGAGGTGCCTGAGGATTGGAGGAATGCTTGCATAGTGCCATTGTACAAAGGCAGAGGGGACAAAAGTGAGTTCTCAAATTAGAGAGGTATAAGTCTGTGGAGTATTCGTGGGAAATTATATGGGATGGTATTGATTGAGAAGGTGAAGGCATGTACAGAGCATCAGATTGGGGAAGAGCTGTGTGGTTTCAGAAGTGGTAGAGGATGTGTGGATCAGGTGTTTGCTTTGAAGAATGTATGTGAGAAATACTTAGAAAAGCAAATGGATTTGTATGTAGTATTCATGGATCTGGAGAAGGCATATGATAAGAGCTGATAAAGATGCTCTGTGGAAGGTATTAAAAATATATGGGGTGGGGGGCAAGTCGTTAGAAGCAGTGAAAAGTTTTTATCGTGGATGTAAGACATGTGCACATGTAGGAAGAGAGGAAATTGATTGGTTCTCAGTAAATGTTGGTTTGCGGCAGGGGTGTGTGATGTCTCCATGGTTGTTTAATTTGTTTATGGATGGGGTTGTTAGGGAGGTGAATTCAAGAGTTTTGGAAAGGGGGGCAAGTATGCAGTCTGTTGTGGATGAGAGAGCATGGGAAGTGAGTCAGTTGTTGTTCGCTGATGATACAGTGCTGGTGGCTGATTCGTGTGAGAAACTGCAGAAGCTGGTGACTGAGTTTGGTAAAGTGTGTGAAAGAAGAAAGCTGAGAGTAAATGTGAATAAGTCAAGGTTATTAGGTACAGTAGGGTTGAGGGACTAGTCAATTGGGAGGTAAGTTTGAATGGAGAAAAACTGGAGGAAGTGAAGTGTTTTAGATATCTGAGAGTGGATCTGGCAGTGGATGGAACCATGGAAGCAGAAGTGAATCATAGGCTGGGGAAGGGGGCAAAAGTTCTGGGTGCATTGAAAAATGTGTGGAAGTCAAAAACGTTATCTCGGAAAGCAAAAATGGCTATGTTTGAAGGAATAGTGGTTCCTACAATGTTGTATGGTTGCGAGGCGTGGGCTATAGATAGAGTTGTGTGGAGGAGGGTGGATGTGCTGGAAATGAGATGTTCGAGGACAATATGTGGTGTGAGGTGGTTTGATCGAGTAAGTAATAATAGGGGTAAGAGATATGTGTGGTAATAAAAAGAGCATGGTTGAGAGAGCAGAAGAGTGTGTTTTGAAATGGTTTGGTCACATGAGTGAGGAAAGATTGACCAAGAGGATATATGTGTCAGAGGTGGAGGGAACGAGGAGAAGTGGGAGACGAAAATGGCGGTGGAAAGATAGAGTGAAAAAGATTTTGAGTGATCGGGGCCTGAACATGCAGGAGGGTGAAAGGCGTGCAAGGAATAGAGTGAATTGGAATGATGTGGTATACCAGGGTTGACATGCTGTCAATGGGTTGAACCAGGGCGTGTGAAGCGTCTGGGGTAAATCATAGAAAGTTCTGTGGGGTCTGGATGTGGAAAGGGAGCTGTGATTTCAGTGCTTTATACATGACATCTAGAGACTGAATGTGAATGAATGTGGCCTTTGTTGTCTTTTCCTTGCGCTACCTCACATACATGCAGGGGGAGGGGGTTGTTATTTCATGTGTGGCGGGGTGGCGATGGGAATTACTAAAGGCAGACAGTAATAATTATATACATGTGTATATATGTCTGTGTGTGTATATATATATGTATACATTGAGCTGTATAGGTATGTATATTTGCGTGTGTGGACGTGTATGTATATACATGTGTATATGATTGGGTTGGGCCATTCTTTTGTCTGTTTCCTTGTGCTACCTCGCTAACGTGGGAGACAGCGACAAAGCAAAGTTAATAAATAGATAAACACAGACGTATACATATATACACATGTACATATTCATACTTGTTGCCTTCATCCATTCCTGGCGTTACCCCACCCCACAGGAAATGGCATTGGTACCGACCTTGCTTCAGTGAGGCAGCGCTATGAAAACAGACAAAAAAGGCATTTCACAAGCCCTGATTTTAGTCCATTGACAGAACATCAACTCTGGTGTATTATCATTATTTCATAGTAGCATTATAATACATGATTGCTGTTTCCCACATCAGGAAGGTAGTGCCAAGAAACAGATGAAGAATGGCCTATCTATTCATATGCAAATATATATAAATGAACGCCCACATTGGAGGTGGAAGGATGGAGTGAAAAAGATTTTGAGCGATTGGGGCCTGAACATGCAGGAGGGTGAAAGGCATGCAAGGAATAGAGTAAATTGGAACGATGTGGTATACCGGGGTCAACATGCTGTCCATGGATTGAACCAGGGCATGTGAATCATCTGGTGTAAACCATAGAAAGTTTTGTGGGTCCTGGATGTGGAAAGGGAGCTGTGGTTTCAGTGCATTATACATGACAGCTAGAGACTGAGTGTGAACGAATGTAGCCTTTGTTGTCTTTTCCTGGCGCTACATTGCGCGCGTGCGAGGGGAAGGGGTTGTCATTTCATGTGTGGTGGGGTGGCAACGGGAATGAATAAAGGCAGCAAGTGTAAATTATGTACATGTGTATGTATGTATATGTCTGTGTATGCATCATATGTATACATTGAAAAGTAAGAAATACTTAGAAAAGCAAATGGATTTCTATGTTCGCTGATGATACAGCGCTGGTGGCTGATTCATGTGAGAAACTGCAGAAGCTAGTGACTGAGTTTGGTAAAGTGTGTGGAAGAAGAAAGTTAAGAGTAAATGTGAATAAGAGCAAGGTTATTAGGTACAGTAGGGTTGAGGGTCAAGTCAATTGGGAGGTGAGTTTGAATGGAGAAAAACTGGAGGAAGTAAAGTGTTTTAGATATCTGGGAGTGGATCTGTCAGCGGATGGAACCATGGAAGTGGAAGTGGATCATAGGGTGGGGGAGGGGGCGAAAATTTTGGGAGCCTTGAAAAATGTGTGGAAGTCGAGAACATTATCTCGGAAAGCAAAAATGGGTATGTTTGAAGGAATAGTGGTTCCAACAATGTTGTATGGTTGCGAGGCGTGGGCTATGGATAGAGTTGTGCGCAGGAGGATGGATGTGCTGGAAATGAGATGTTTGAGGACAATGTGTGGTGTGAGGTGGTTTGATCGAGTAAGTAACGTAAGGGTAAGAGAGATGTGTGGAAATAAAAAGAGCGTGGTTGAGAGAGCAGAAGAGGGTGTTTTGAAATGGTTTGGGCACATGGAGAGAATGAGTGAGGAAAGATTGACCAAGAGGATATATGTGTCGGAGGTGGAGGGAACGAGGAGAAGAGGGAGACCAAATTGGAGGTGGAAAGATGGAGTGAAAAAGATTTTGTGTGATCGGGGCCTGAACATGCAGGAGGGTGAAAGGAGGGCAAGGAATAGAGTGAATTGGAGCGATGTGGTATACAGGGGTTGACGTGCTGTCAGTGGAGTGAATCAAGGCATGTGAAGCGTCTGGGGTAAACCATGGAAAGCTGTGTAGGTATGTATATTTGCGTGTGTGGACGTGTGTATGTACATGTGTATGGGGGGGGGTTGGGCCATTTCTTTCGTCTATTTCCTTGCGCTACCTCGCAAACGCGGGAGACAGCGACAAAGTATAAAAAAAAAAAAAAAAAAAAAAAAAAAAATTATGGATCTGGAGAAGGCATATGATAGAGTTGATAGAGATGCTCTGTGGAAGGTTTTAAGAATATATGGTGTGGGGGCAAGTTGTTAGAAGCAGTGAAGATTTTTATCGAGGATGTAAGGCTTGTGTACGTGTAGGAAGAGAGGAAAGTGATTGGTTCTCAGTGAATGTTGGTTTGCGGTAGGGGTGTGTGATGTCTCCATGGTTGTTTGATTTGTTTATGGATGGGGTTGTTAGGGAGGTGAATGCAAGAGTTTTGGAAAGAGGGGCAAGTATGCAGTCTGTTGTGGATGAGAGAGTTTGGAAGTGAGTCAGTTGTTGTTCGCTGATGATACAGCACTAGTGGCTGATTCATGTGAGAGACTGCAGAAGCTAGTGACTGAGTTTGGTAAAGTGTGTGAAAGAAGAAAGCTGAGAGTAAATGTGAATGCGAGCAAGGTTATTAGGTACAGTCATGTTGAGGGACAAGTCAATTGGGAGGTAAGTTTAAATGGAGAAAAACTGGAGGAAGTTAAGTGTTTTAGATATCTGGGAGTGGATTTGGTAGCGGATGGAGCCATGGAAGTGGAAGTGAATCACAGGGTAGGGGAGGGGGCAAAAGTTCTGGGAGTGTTGAAGAATGTGTGGAAGTCAAGAACATTATCTCGGAAAGCAAAAATGGGTATGTTTGAAGGAATAGTGGTTCCAACAATGTTACATGGTTGCGAGGCATGGGCTATAGGTAGAGTTGTGCGGAGGAGGGTGGATGTGCTGGAAATGAGATGTTTGAGGACAAAATGTGGTGTTAGGTGGTTTGATCGAGTAAGTAATTATAGGGTAAGAGAGATGTGTGGTTATAAAAAGAGTGTGGTAGAGAGAGCAGAAGAGGATGTTTTGAAATGGTTTGGTCACATGGAGAGAATGAGTGAGGAAAGATTGACCAAGAGGATATATGTGTCAGAGGTGGAGGGAACGAGGAGAAGTGGGAGACCAAATTGGAGGTGGAAAGATGGAGTGAAACAGATTTTGAGTGATCGGGGCCTGAACATGCAGGAGGGTGAAAGGTATGCAAGGAATAGAGTGAATTGGAATGATGTGGTATACCGGGGTCAACGTGCTGTCATTGGATTGAACCAGAGCATGTGAAGCGTCTGGGGTACACTATGGAAAGTTCTGTGGGGCCTGGACGTGGAAAGGGAGCTGTGGTTTCAGTGCATTATACATGACAGCTAGAGACTGTGTTTGAATGAATGTGGCCTTTGTTGTCTTTTCCCAGCGCTACCTCGCGCACATGCGGGGGGAGGACGTTTTTATTTCATGTGTGGCGGGTGGCGATGGGAATGAATAAAGGCAGAGTGTGAATTATGTACGTGTATATATGTATATGTCTGTGTGTGTATATATATGTATACGTTGAGATGTATAGGTATGTATATTTGCGTGTGTGTGGATGTGTATGTATATACATATGTACATGTGTATATATTTATATGTCTGTGTGTGTATATATATGTATACATTGAGATGTATAGGTATGTATATTTGCGTGTGTGGGCATGTATGTATATACATGTGTATTTGGGTGGGTTGGGCCATTCTTTCGTGTGTTTCCTTGTGCTACCTCGCTAATGTGGGAGACAGCGACAAAGCAAAATATAAATATATATACGTTGAAATGTATAGGTATGTATACGTGTGTGTGTGGAGTGTATTTATATACATTGTGTATGTGGCTGGGTTGGGCCATTCTTTTGTCTGTTTCCTTGCACTACCTTGCTAATGCGGGAGACAGTGACAAAGTATGATGAAGAAATTTAAAAATGCCCACATATGCTCATATACATACTTATACATATTAACATATACATACATACACATTATATACATACTCATGTACACATTCATACTTGCTTGCCTCTATCCATTCCTGTCGCTACCCAACCCTGCAGGAAAACAGCATTGCTATCCCTTGCTTCAGTGAGGCAGCACCAGGAATACAGACAAAAAGGCCACATTCGTTCTCACTCAGTCTCTAGCTGTCATATGTAATGCACCGAAACTACCGCTCTTTGTCCACATTCAGGCCCCACAGACCTTAGCATGGTTTACGCAAGGTTTAGTCCATTGACAGCAAGTCCACTCTGGTATACCACATTATTTTTATTATTATTATTATTATTATTATTATTGTATGTATTATTGTATGTAGCATTTATGGAGGAAGTAAAGTGTTTTAGATATCTGGGAGTGGATCTGGCAGCGGATGGAACCATGGAAGCGGAAGTGAATCATAGGGATTGGGGAGGGGGCGAAAATCCTGGGAGCCTTGAAGAATGTGTGGAAGTCGAGAACATTGTCTCGGAAAGCAAAAATGGGTATGTTTGAAGGAATAGTGGTTCCAACAATGTTGTATGGTTGCGAGGTGTGGGCTATGGATAGAGTTGTGCGCAGGAGGATGGATGTGCTGGAAATGAGATGTTTGAGGACAATGTGTGGTGTGAGGTGGTTTGATCGAGTAAGTAACGTAAGGGTAAGAGAGATGTGTGGAAAGAAAAAGAGCATGGTTGAGAGAGCAGAAGAGGGTGTTTTGAAATGGTTTGGGCTCATGGAGAGAATGAGTGAGGAAAGATTGACCAAGAGGATATATGTGTCGGAGGTGGAGGGAACGAGGAGAAGTGGGAGACCAAATTGGAGTTGGAAAGATGGAGTGAATAAGATTTTGTGTGATCGGGGCCTGAACATGCAGGAGGGTGAAAGGCGGGCAAAGAATAGAGTGAATTGGATCGATGTGGTATACCTGGGTTGACGTGCTGTCAGTGGATTGAATCAGGGCATGTGAAGCGTCTGGGGTAAACCATGGAAAGTTGTGTGGGGCCTGGATGTGGAAAGGGAGCTGTGGTTCGGGCATTATTGCGTGACAGCTGGAGACTGAGTGTGAACGAATGTGGCCTTTGTTGTCTTTTCCTAGTGCTACCTGGCACACATGAGGGGGGAGGGGGATGGTATTCCATGTGTGGCGAGGTGGCGATGGGAATGAATAGGGGCAGACAGTGTGAATTGTGTGCATGGGTATATATGTATGTGTCTGTGTGTGTATATATATGTGTACATTGAGATGTATAGGTATGTATATTTGCGTGTGTGTGTGTACATTGTGTATGGGGGTGGGTTGTGCCATTTCTTTCGTCTGTTTCCTTGCGCTACCTCACAAACGCGGGAGACAGCGACAAAGCAAAATAAATATATATAAGATAAATAATTTATGGATCTGGAGAAGGCATATGATAGAGTTGATAGAGATGCTCTGTGGAAGGTACTAAGAATATATGGTGTGGGAGGCAAGTTGTTAGAAGCAGTGAAAAGTTTTTATCGAGGATGTAAGGCATGTGTACGTGTAGGAAGAGAGGAAAGTGATTGGTTCTCAGTGAATGTAGGTTTGCGGCAGGGGTGTGTGATGTCTCCATGGTTGTTTAATTTGTTTATGGATGGGGTTGTTAGGGAGGTGAATGCAAGAGTTTTGGTAAGAGGGGCAAGTTTGCAGTCTGTTGTGGATGAGAGAGCTTGGGAAGTGAGTCAGTTGTTGTTCACTGTTGATACAGCGCTGGTGGCTGATTCATGTGAGAAACTGCAGAAGCAGGGGACTGAGTTTGGTAAAGTGTGTGAAAGAAGAAAGTTAAGAGTAAATGTGAATAAGAGCAAGGTTATTAGGTACAGTAGGGTTGAGGGTCAAGTCAATTGGGAGGTAAGTTTGAATGGAGAAAAACTGGAGGAAGTAAAGTGTTTTAGATATCTGGGAGTGGATTTGGCAGCGGATGGAACTATGGAAATAGAAGTGAATCATATGGTGGGGGAGGGGGCGAAAATCCTGGGTGCCTTGAAGAATGTGTGGAAGTCGAGAACATTATCTCGGAAAGCAAAAATGGGTATGTTTGAAGGAATAGTGGTTACAACAATGTTGTATGGTTACGAGATGTGGGCTATGGATAGAGTTGTGCGCAGGAGGGTGGATGTGCTGGAAATGAGATGTTTGAGGACAATATGTGGTGTGAGGTGGTTTGATCGAGTAAGTAATGTAAGGGTAAGAGATGTGTGGAAATAAAAAGAGCGTGGTTGAGAGAGCAGAAGAGGGTGTTTTGAAATGGTTTGGTCACATGGAGAGAATGAGTGAGGAAAGATTGACCAAGAGGATAAATGTGTCGGAGGTGGAGGGAACGAGGAGAAGTGGGAGACCAAATTGGAAGTGGAAAGATGGAGTGGAAAAGATTTTGAGTGATCGGGGCTTGAACATTCAGGAGGGTGAAAGGCGGGACAAGGAATAGAGTGAATTGGATCGATGTGGTATACCGGGGTCGACGTGATGTCAATGGATTGAATCAGGGCATGTGAAGCATCTGGGGTAAACCATGGAAAGTTGTGTGGGGCCTGGATGTGGAAAGGGAGCTGTGGTTTCGGGCATTATTGCATGACAGCTAGAGACTGAGTGTGAATGAATGGGGCCTTTGTTGTCTTTTCCTAGCGCTACCTCACACACATGAGAGGGGAGGGGGATGTTATTCCATGTGTGGAGAGGTGGCGATGGGAATGAATAAAGGCAGACAGTGTGAATTGTGTGCATGTGTATATATGTATGTGTTTGTGTGTGTATATATATGTGTACATTGAGATGTATGGGTATGTATATTTGTGTGTGTGTGGACGTGTTTGTATATACATGTGTATGGGGGTGGGTTGGGCCATTTCGTCTGTTTCCTTGCGCTACCTCACAAACGCGGGAGACAGTGAGAAAGCAAAATAAATAAATAATTATTATTATATCATTATTTTTTTTTTTTTTGTCTCCCGCGTTTGCGAGGTAGCGCAAGGAAACAGACGAAAGAAATGGCCCAACCCACCCCCATACACATGTATATACATACGTCCGCACACGCAAATATACATACCTACACAGCTTTCCATGGTTTACCCCAGACGCTTCACATGCCCTGATTCAATCCACTGACAGCACGTCAACCCCAGTATACCACATCGATCCAATTCACTCTACTCCTTGCCCTCCTTTCACCCTCCTGCATGTTCAGGCCCCGATCACATAAAATCTTTTTCACTCCATCTTTCCACCTCCAATTTGGTCTCCCACTTCTCCTCGTTCCCTCCACCTCCGACACATATATCCTCTTTGTCAATCTTTCCTCACTCATTCTCTCCATGTGCCCAAACCATTTCAAAACACCCTCTTCTGCTCTCTCAACCACGCTCTTTTTATTTCCACACATCTCTCTTACCCTTACGTTACTTACTCGATCAAACCACCTCACACCACTCATTGTCCTCAAACATCTCATTTCCAGCACATCCATCCTCCTGCGCACAACTCTATCCTTAGCCCACGCCTCGCAACCATACAACATTGTTGGAACCACTATTCCTTCAAACATAGCCATTTTTGCTTTCTGAGATAATGTTCTCGACTTCCACACATTCTTCAAGGCTCCCAGGATTTTCGCCCCCTCCCCCACCCTATGATCCACTTCCGCTTCCATGGTTCCATCCGCTGCCAGATCCACTCCCAGATATCTAAAACACTTTACTTCCTCCAGTTTTTCTCCATTCAAACTTACCTCCCAATTGACTTGACCCTCAACCCTACTGTACCTAATAACCTTGCTCTTATTCACATTTACTCTTAACTTTCTTCTTTCACACACTTTACCAAACTCAGTCACCAGCTTCTGCAGTGTCTCACATGAATCAGCCACCAGCGCTGTATCATCAGCGAACAACAACTGACTCACTTCCCAAGCTCTCATCCCCAACAGACTTCATACTTGCCCCTCTTTCCAAAACTCTTGTATTCACCTCCCTAACAACCCCATCCATAAACAAATTAAACAACCATGGAGACATCACACACCCCTGCCGCAAACCTACATTCACTGAGAACCAATCACTTTCCTCTCTTCCTACACGTACACATGCCTTACATCCTCGATAAAAACTTTTCACTGCTTCTAACAACTTGCCTCCCACACCATATATTCTTAATACCTTCCACAGAGCATCTCTATCAACTCTATCATATGCCTTCTCCAGATCCATAAATGCTACATACAAATCCATTTATTATTATTATTATTATTATTATTATTATTATTTTTATACTTTGTCACTGTCTCCTGCGTTAGTGAGGTAGTGCAAGGAAACAGATTGAAGAATGGCCAAACCCATCCACATACGCATGTATATACACTTCCACACACAGCACGTATACATACCTATATATGTACATCTCAACGTATACATATATATATAGACACACAGACATATACATATATACACATGTACATAATTCATACTGTCTGCCCTAATTCATTCCTGTCGCCACCCTACCACACATGAAATGACAACCCCCTCCCCTCCCCCCGCATGTGCATGAGATAGTGCTCGGTAAAGACAGCAAAGGCCACATTCGTTCATACTTAGTCTTTAGCTGTGATGTATGATGCACCGAGACCACAGCTCCCTTTCCACATCCAGGCCCCACAAAACATTCCATGGTTTACCCCAGATGCTTCACATGCCCTGGTTCAATCCATTGACAGCACATCGACCCCGGTATACCACATCGTTCCAATTCACTCTATTCCTTGCACGCCTTTCATCCTCCTGCATGTTCAATCCCCGATCACTCAAAATCTTTTTCACTTCATCTTTCCACCTCCAATTTGGTCTCCCACTTCTCCTCGTTCCCTCCATCTCTGACACATATATCCTCTTTGTCAATCTTTCCTACCTCATTCTCTCCATGTGACCAAACCAATTCAAAACACCCTCTTCTGCTCTCTCAACCACCCTTTTTATTACCACACATCTCTCTTACTCTTTCATTACTTACTTGATTAAACCACCTCTCACCACATATTGTCCTCAAACATCTCATCTCCAGCACATCCACCCACCTCTGCACAACTCTATCTATAGCCCATGCCTCGCAACCATATAACATTGTTGGAACCACTATTCCTTCAGTCATACCCATTTTTGCTTTCCAAGATAACGTTCTCAACTTCCACACATTTTTCAATGCACTCAGAACTTTCGCCCCCTCCCCTACCCTATCATTTACTTCCACTTCCATGGTTCCATCTACTGCCAAATCAACTCCCAAACATCTAAAACACTTCACTTCCTCCAGTTTTTCTCCATTCAAACTCATCTTCCAGTCGACTTGTCCCTCAACCCTACTGTACCTAATAATCTTGCTCTTATTCACATTTACTATCAGCTTTCTTCTTTCGCACACTTTACCAAACTCAGTCACCAGCTTCTGCAGTTTCTCACCCGAATCACTCACCAGCGCTGTATCATCAGCGAACACTCATTTCCCAAGCTCTCTCATCCACAACAGACTGCATATTTGCCCCTCTTTCCAAGAACCTTACATTCACCTCCCTAACAACCCCATCCATAAACAAATTAAACAACCATGGAGACATCACGCACCCCTATCGCATACCAACATTCACTGAGAACCAATCAATTTCCTCTCTTCCTACTTGTACACATGCCTTACATCCTCAATAAAAACTTTCCACTGCTTCTAACAACTTACCTCCCACACCATATATTCTTAATACCTTCCATAGAGCATCTCCATCAAGTCTATCATATGCCTTCTCCAGATCCATAAATGCTACATACAAATCCATTTGCTTTTCTAAGTATTTCTCACATACATTCTTCAAAGCAAACACCTGATCCACACATCCTCTACCACTTCTGAAACCACACTGCTCTTCCCCAATCTGATGTTCTGTACATGCCTTCACCCTCTCAATCAATACCCTCCCATATAATTTTCAAGGAATACTCAACAAACTTATACCTCTGTAATTTGAGCACTCACTCTTATCCTCTTTGCCTTTGTACAATGGCACTGTGCAAGCATTCTGCCAGTCCTCAGGCACCTCACCATGAGTCATACATACATTAAATAACCTTACCAACCAGTCAACAATACAGTCACCCCCTTTTTGAATACATTCCACTGCAATACCATCCAAACCCACTGCCTTGCTGGCTTTCATCTTCCACAAAGCTTTTATTACCTCTTCTCTGTTCACCAAATCATTCTCCTTAACCCTCTCACTTTGCACACCACCTCGACCAAAACACCCTATATCTGCCACTCTATCATCAAATGCATTTAACAAAACTTCAAAACACTCACTCCATCTCCTTCTCACATCACCACTACTTGTTATCACCTCCCCATTAGCCCTCTTTCACTGAAGTTCCCATTTGTTCCCTTGTCTTACGCTCTTTATTTACCTCCTTCCAAAGCATCTTTTTATTCTCCCAAAAATTTATGATACTCTCTCACCCCAACTCTCGTTTGCCCTCTTTTTCACCTCTTGCACCTTTCTCTTGACCTCCTGCGTCTTTCTTTTATACTTCTCCCAGTCATTTGCATTATTTCCCTGCAAAAATCATTCAAATGACTCTCTTCTCTTTCACTAATAATCTTACTTCTTCGTCCCACCACTCACTACCCTTTCTAATCTGCCCACCTCCCACACTTCTCATGCCACAAGCATCTTTCACACAAGCCATCACTGCTTCCCTAAATACATCCCATTCCTTCCCCACTCCCCTTACGCCCTTTGTTCTCACCTTTTTCCATTCTGTACTCATTCTGGGGATTGGGGAGAAAGAACTCTTCCTATGCATTCCTCATGTGTCATAGAAGGCGACTAAAGAGGACTGGAGCGCGGGCCTAGAAACCCTCCCCTCCTTGTATTTTAACTTTCTAAACGGGGAAACTGAAGAAGGAGTCACTTGGGGAGTGCTCATCCTTCTTGAAGGATCAGATTGGGGTATCTAAATGTGTGTGGATGTAACCAAGATGAGAAAAAAGGAGAGATTGGTAGTATGTTTGAGGAAAGGAACCTAGATGTTTTGGCTCTAAGTGAAACGAAGCTCAAGGGTAAAGGGGAAGAGTGTTTTGGGAATGTCTTGGGAGTAAAGTCAGGGGTTAGCGAGAGGACAAGAGCAAGGAAAGGAGTAGCACTACTCCTGAAACAGGAGTGGTGGAAGTATGTGGTAGAGTGTAAGAAAGTAAACTCTAGATTGATATGGGTAAAACTGAAAGTGGATGGAGAGAGATGGGTGATTATTGGTGCATATGCACCTGGGCATGAGAAGAAAGACCATGAGAGGCAAGTGTTTTGGGAGCAGCTGAGTGAAATTGTTAGTAGTTTCGACTCATGAGACTGAGTTATAGTGATGAGTGATTTGAATGCAAAGGTGAGTAATGTGGCAGTTGAGGGAATAATTGGTGTACATTGGGTGTTCCGTGTTGTAAATGGAAATGGTGAAGAGCTTGTAGATTTATGTGCTGAAAAAGGACTGGTGATTGGGAATAACTGGTTTAAAAAGAGAGATATACATAAGTATATGTATGTAAGTAGGAGCGATTGCCAGAGAGCGTTATTGGATTACGTGTTGATTGATAGGCGTGCGAAAGAGAGACTTCTGGATGTTAATGTGCTGAGAGGTGCAATTGGAGGGATGTTTGATCATTATATTGTGGAGGCAAAGGTAAAGATTTTTAGAGGTTTTGAGAAAAGAAGAGAGAATGTCAGGGTGAAGAGAGTGGTGAAAGTAAGTGAGCTTGGGAAGGAGACGTGTGTGAGGAAGTACTAGGAGAGACTGAGTACAGAATAGAAAAAGGTGAGAACAAAGGAGGTAAGGGAAATGGGGGAGGAATGGGATATATTTAGGGAAGCAGTGATGGCTCGTGGCATGAGAAGTGTGGGAGGTGGGCAGATTAGAAAGGGCAATGAGTGGTGGGATGAAGAATTAGGATTGTTATTATTATTATTATTATTATTATTATTATTATTTTTTTTTTTTTCCACTGTCTCCTGCGTTTGCAAGGTAGCGCAAGGAAACAGACGAAAAAAATGGCCCAACCCACCCCCATACACATGTATATACATACGTCCACACATGCAAGTATACATACCTACACAGCTTTCCATGGTTTACCCCAGACGCTTCACATGCCCTGATTCAATCCACTGACAGCATGTCAACCCCGGTATACCACATCGCTCCAATTCACTCTATTCCTTGCCCTCCTTTCACCCTCCTGCATGTTCAGGCCCCGATCACACAAAATCTTTTTCACTCCATCTTTCCACCTCCAATTTGGTCTCCCACTTCTCCTCGTTCCCTCCACCTCCGACACATATATCCTCTTGGTCAATCTTTCCTCACTCATTCTCTCCATGTGCCCAAACCATTTCAAAACACCCTCTTCTGCTCTCTCAACCACACTCTTTTTATTTCCACACATCTCTCTTACCCTTACGTTACTTACTCGATCAAACCACCTCACACCACACATTGTCCCCAAACATCTCATTTCCAGCACATCCATCCTCCTGCACACAACTCTATCCATAGCCCACGCCTCGCAACCATACAACATTGTTGGAACCACTATTCCTTCAAACATACCCATTTTTGCTTTCCGAGATAATGTTCTCAACTTCCACACATTCTTCAAGGCTCCCAGAATTTTCGCCCCCTCCCCCACCCTATGATCCACTTCCGCTTCCATTGTTCCATCTGCTGCCAGATCCACTCCCAGATATCTAAAACACTTTACTTCCTCCAGTTTTTCTCCATTCAAACTTACCTCCCAATTGACTTGACCCTCAACCCTACTGTACCTAACTACCTTGCTCTTATTCACATTTACTCTTAACTTTCTTCTTTCACACACTTTACCAAACTCAGTCACCAGCTTCTGCAGTTTCTCACATGAATCAGCCACCAGTGCTGTATCATCAGCGAACAACAACTGATTCACTTCCCAAGCTCTCTCATCCCCAACAGACTTCATACTTGCCCCTCTTTCCAAAACTCTTGCATTCACCTCCCTAACAACCCCATCCATAAACAAATTAAACAACCATGGAGACATCACACACCCCTGCCGCAAACCTGCATTCACTGAGAACCAATCACTTTCCTCTCTTCCTACACGTACACATGCCTTACATCCTCGATAAAAACTTTTCACTGCTTCTAACAACTTGTCTCCCACACCATATATTCTTAATACCTTCCACAGAGCATCTCTATCAACTCTATCATATGCCTTCTCCAGATCCATAAATGCTACATACAAATCCATTTGCTTTTCTAAGTATTTCTCACATACATTCTTCAAAGCAAACACCTGATCCACACATCCTCTACCACTTCTGAAACCACACTGCTCTTCCCCAATCTGATGCTCTGTACATGCCTTCACCCTCTCAATCAATACCCTCCCATATAATTTACCAGGAATACTCAACAAACTTATACCTCTGTAATTTGAGCACTCACTTTTATCCCCTTTGCCTTTGGACAATGGCACTATGCACTATGTACTTGTTATTATTATTATTATTATTATTATTATTATTATTATTATTATTAATTTTTTTTAATTTTCCAAAAGAAGGAACAGAAAATTGGGCCAGGTGAGGGTATTCCCTCAAAGGCCCAGTCCTCTGTTCTTAACGCTACCTCGCTAATGCGGGAAATGGCGAATAGTTTGAAAGAAAGAAAAAGAAAGAGTATTATTATTATTATTATTATAATTATTATTATCATTATTATTATTATCATCATTATTATTAATATTATTATTATTATTATTTTTATTGTTATTATTATTATTATTATTATTATTATTATTATTATTATTATTATTATTGTTATTATTATTTTTATTATTTTCAGGGGATCTGCTTGGAGGACTTGCTCCACCTCCACCCTCTGAAGCCTTTCTCACCCTTGAAGCTGCTCAGCTCACCAGACTATTCAAAAAGAGTGGTCAGCCAGCTGACAGAATTAGACACAAAATGACTAAACATGGTCAGTTATTATTTATTGTTCGTAGCCATTGGTAAGAATACTTGAAAGATGATTAGAAAAATTTAAAAGATAAACCTTATATATTTGGATAACTGGAATTTTTAAGATCAAATTCCTGAGCAAAATGTAGGGAGTCAACTTGTACATAAGTAACATTTTCAAGAGGTTGAAATTCATGCTTGAATTCATTCATACTGTTGTTTTGAAACATGAAAATATTTTCCAGTCAGTATCATCATGCTCTACTGTGCCTTAGGCTTACATACTGTCATCTAGGGTATCTACTTCCTGAAAGCTAGTTATGATTTCAGTTGTCTCAGCAAAGATGGCCTAACCTCCTTATACAAGTACACAACTGAATTTCTGGCAATTGGTGGTTCGGCACCTCCTTTAGTCTGGACAAAATTACATTAGGGACCTTGCATTTATTACGGCCACCAGACTAGATTACTGGGCGGCCACAGATGATGTTGTGTGTAGGGTGTGCTTATTTACATTTTTTACACAGCACTTGTTGGTGGTGATACCGCATTTGTGAGATTCTTAGCTTATTTTGCTTAAATTTAATGCTAACTATTGCTTTTAAGACATATGACAGTGTCACTCGTGGTGTCAGACGTAAACACCAGTCCATATCAATCCAAGATAAAGTAGAACTGTTGAAAAAAATGGGCCATGGTGTTTCGGTGTGTAAGCTGTGTGACATTTACAATATTGGTTCATCAACTGTTTATGATATAAAGAAGTAAAGGGAGAAAATATTGAAATTCTATGCAGACAGCAATTCCAAGATTAGAAAAACTATGAAAAATGGGAAGAGTACTTAGCACGATAGAGTGATGTTGGTTTCAACAGCATCGGAGTGATTGAGTGGGCTTGTCAGGTAGCATGATAATGGACCAGGCTAAGTTGTTCCATAAAGAACTTGAATTACAACATGGCCTCAAAGATTCAAGAAGCGTCATAGAATTTCCATGAATGAAGGGTTAAACCACTCTCAAGTGTCTCCGTGATTCATTTGTGATAACTTGTTCAAAGTCATTGGTGTCAGAGAGTCCATTTCAGTAAAACATGCTTATCATTTTTTTACTGTAACACCTTTGAAATCATTTTTGCAACTATATTAATGAGAACTGTGAATTCTGCCTCACACTAATTTTATTTCTTTATATTTTGCTTTGTCGCTGTCTCCCGTGTTAGCGAGGTAGCGCAAGGAAACAGACGAAAGAATGGCCCAACCCACCCACATACGCATGTATATACATACACGTCCACACATGCAAATATACATCCACGTCCACACGCGCAAATATACATACCTATACATCTCAATGTATACATATATATATATACACACACAGACATATACATATATACACATGTACATGATTCATACTGTCTGCCTTTATTCATTCCCATCACCACCTCGCTACACATGGAATAACAACCCCCTCCCCCTCATGTGTGCAAGGTAGCTCTAGGAAAAGACAACAAAGGCCCCATTCGTTCACACTCAGTCTCTAGCTGTCATGTAATAATGCACTGAAACCACAGCTCCCTTTCCACATCCAGGCTGCACAGAACTTTCCATGGTTTACCCCAGACGCTTCACATGCCCTGGA
The DNA here is from genome assembly GCF_036320965.1 of Panulirus ornatus. Classification (NCBI taxonomy): domain Eukaryota; kingdom Metazoa; phylum Arthropoda; class Malacostraca; order Decapoda; family Palinuridae; genus Panulirus; species Panulirus ornatus. The sequence continues at coordinate 20,337,663 of NC_092244.1, read as the reverse complement.
TCAATCCATTGACAGCACGTCGATCGTTCCAATTCACTCTATTCCTTGCATGCCTGTCACCCTCCTGCATGTTCAGGCCCTGATCACTCAAAGTCTTTTTCACTCCATCTTTCCACCTCCAGTTTGGTCTCCCACTTCTTGTTCCCTCCACCTCTGACACATGTATCCTCTTGGTCAATCTTTCCTCACTCATTCTCTCCATGTGACCAAACCATTTCAAAACACCCTCTTCTGCTCTCTCAACCACACTCTTTTTATTACCACACATCTATCTTACCCTGTTATTACTTACTTGATCAAACCACCTCACACCACATATTGTCCTCAAACATCTCATTTCCAGCACATACACCCTCCTGCGCACAACTCTATCTATAGCCAATGCCTCGCAACCATACAACATTGTTGGAACCACTATTCCTTCAAACATAGCCATTTTTGCTTTCCGAGATAATGTTCTCGACTTCCATACATTCTTCAAGGCTCCCAAAATTTTCGCCTCCTCCCCCACCCTATGATTCACTTCTGCTTCCATGGTTTCATCCGCTGCCAAATCCACTCCCAGATATCTCAAACACTTCACTTCCTCCAGTTTTTCTCCATTGAAACTTACCTCCCAATTGACTTGACCCTCAACCCTACTGTACCTAATAACCTTGCTCTTGTTCACATTTACTCTCAACTTTCTTCTTTCATTTACCAAACTCAGTCACCAGCGTCTGCAGTTTCTCACATGAATCAGCCACCAGTGCTATATCATCAGCGAACAACAACTGACTCATTTCCCAAGCTCTCTCATCTACAACAGACTGCATACTTGCCCCTCTTTCCAAAACTCTTGCATTCACCTCCCTAACAACCCCATCCATAAACAAATTAAACAACCATGGAGACATCACACACCCCTACCGCAAACCTACATTCACTGAGAACCAATCACTTTCCTCTCTTCCTACATGTACACATGCCTTACATCCACGATAAAAACTTTTCACTGCTTCTAACAACTTGCCTCCTGCACCATATATTCTTAATACCTTCCACAGAGCATCTCTATCAACTCTATCATATGCCTTCTCCAGATTCATAAATGCTACATACAAATCCATTTGCTTTTCTAGTATTTCTCATAGGTATTATAACTGTTACTGTCACTTTTATACCACTGAAAAGTATGAAAGCCAAAGCACTGGCTTCTATTTTCACCTTTATATTGCCATTGTCCTAGCCCATTTGAATATGGACAAATTTTTCACTTTTATTGAATCAGCTTTAAACTTCGTTTTCTATAGTGAAAAATACTGTATTATTCTAAATTGAATTTTAGAATAAGCAAGAAAAACAATTCACATACTCACACTTGCATATACATAATTTTGTTATATTTGTTTACAGTTTTTTATGTTAGTAAGGTAGCACCAGAAACATGAAGAATCGGTCTCATTTGTTCACATTCACTCTTTATCTGTCATGTATAATGCACAGAAACTAGAGGCCTCTGTCTACAACCAGACCCCCCACACCTTTCCATGGTTTCCCCTGACTGCTTCATATGCCTTGCCTCACCCCATGAAGGACACGTTGCCCCCTTGATACTAAGTTGCTTCAATTCACTTTATCCCTTGCACACCTCACACTCTTCAGCATGTTTAGGCCTCAAATAATCTGTCTTTCTTTCCATCCTTGTACCTCCTCCTTAGTTTATCCCTTTTCCTTATTCCCTCCACTTCCGACACATCCTCTCCATATGCTCAGAGCATTTAAGCACACTTTTGATAGTTCTTTCATACATAGTCCTCTTACTTACATGCTTCCTTCCTTCCTTCCTTCCTTACTTACATATTTACTTACTTACTTACTTACTCTTTCCTATCAATACTAACTCAATAAACCCTCCTCACATCACACATTGTATGCACACATTTAATTTCCAATATATTCACCTTCTGTGTTTTGTCATGTGAGACCCATGCCTCATATTTTTACAACAGTATCAGGACTACTACTATACCATCATACTTAACCATCTTTACCCTCATAACTAGTGACCTCTCTTTCCACACTCACATTCCTAAATGCATCCAAGACCTTTACACTCCCATCACCAACCCTATGGGTCACTTCACTTCCCATGATATCTTTCTTTGCCATGGCCACACTCATGTATCTGCAAACACTTTGCTGCCTCCAGGTTCTCTCCATTCAAATTCACACCCCAACAAGCTTATTTCTTTTGCCCTTTAAACCTAATACTCTTGCTTTTATTTGCATTACTCTCAACTTTCTTCATTCACACACTCTCCAAAACCGAAAAACCATCTTTTGTTTCTCACTCAAATTTGCTGCCATTACTTTGTCATCAGCAAACAGTAACAGACTCACCTCCTAGGCACCCTAACCCAAGACAGACTACAAACCTTTCTTTCTCCCCAAAACCTTCACATTTATCTCATTCATCACCCCATCCATAATTGATTAAATAGCCTTGGTGACATCACACATCCTCTGCCACAGATTCACTTTCATCTGGAACCACATTTTCTCCCATCTTCCTGTTTGCACACGTACTCCTCTATCTTGATAGAAACTCTGCGCTGCCCTGATTGTTTGCCTACCAGTCCTTATATTTGTAACACCCTCTACAAAGCATCTGTGTTGACCCTTTCATGTGCTTTTTCCACCTCTGAAAATGCCATATACAGATCCCTCTGTTTTCTAAGTATTTCTTAGAGAAAATCGTCACAGCAAACACCTGATCCACACATTCTTTTCCACTGTTGAAACCATATTGTTCCTCCCCAGTCTGATGCTCTTTGCATGCCCCCATCCTTTCAAGTCACCACTTGTGGTATATAAGGTACTATAAAAGTTAATCAGAAAGCAAATGGATGACTTCTTGCATAGAAGAAACTACCTAAGTGAGGGAAGACATTGTTTCAGTGAAGAATGGGCATGTGTAGTGAACCTCTCAGTTTTCTGTGATAAGATAAGCTCAGTATTGGACAAAAAGGAAGACTATGCGTTTGTTTGTATCAAGATTGCCAGAAGGTATTTGACATGGGAGCTTGATTAAGTAGCTAAACCACATAGCAGGAATAAGGGAAGACTCTTTTAATGGACAGAAATTTATTTAAGTAGAAGGGAGCAAATGACACATGTTAGGATAACCTTCTCACAATGGGTTGAGATTACTAGCAGAGTGCTGCAGGATTTTGTTTTAGGATCGTTTCTCCCCTTGATCTATATGCTTGTCTTGCCTCTAGAAAGTATGAATTCCAACCAAAATATGTTTGCAGATGATGCAAAGGTCACTAAATTCCAAAGGTAGCGTGATACTTGGTGATGAAGTTTAAGAAGAGTAAATGTAAAGTACAGGGACCTCTTGATTTACATGATAGTTACATTCTTGAAAATGATTGTGTAAATGAAATAATGTAAGTAATGGATATTAGGGGGTTTTGTTATTAATAAGACTGTGCCAATATTTTCTTTCTTTCTTTTAAACTATTCGCTATTTCCCGCGTTAGTGAGGTAGCATTAAGAACAGAGGACTGGGCCTTTGAGGGAATACCCTCACCTGGCCCAATTCTCTGTTCCTTCTTTTGGAAAATTAAAAAAAAACAAGAGGGGAGGATTTCCAGCCCCCCGCTCCCTCCCCTTTTAGTCGCCTTCTACGACACGCAGGGAATACGTGGGAAGTATTCTTAATCCCCTATCCCCAGGGATAAAACTACCATGTACATTTACCAGGAAATATATATTATGATATACATATGAATGGGGTGATGAAGGTAAATGCAAGAGTCATGGAGAGAGGTGCGAGTGTTTAGTCTGTGGGAGATGAGAGGGCTTGGAAGTGAGTCAGTTGTTGTTTGTTGATGATACAGTACTGGTGGCAGATTTAAGTAAAAAACTGAACAAGTTGGTGAATGAGTTTGGGAGTGTATGAGAGGAAAAAAGTTGAGTGTGAATGTAAATAAAAGCAAGGTTATTAGATTTAGCAGAATTGAGGGACAGGTTAGATGGGATATGAGTTTGAATGGAGAATTAGAGGATGTGAATCGTTTTAGATATCTGGAAGTGGACATTGCAGCAAATGGAAACATGGAAGCAGAAGTAAGTCATTGGGTGGGGGAGGGGGCAGAGGTTCTGGAAGTGCTGAAGAATGTGTAGAAAGAGAGAACATCATCTGGGATGGCAAAAATGGGTGTTTAAAGGAATAGTAATCTAAACAATATTATATGGATGCAAGGCATAGGCTTTAGATAAGGTGGTGCAGCGGAGGATGGATGTGTTGGAAATGAAATTTTTAAGGACTGTTTATGGTGTAAGGTGGTTTAATTGGGTAAGTAATGAAAGGGTAAGAGAGATGTGTGTTAATAGCTAATATAAAGTGTTTGGTTGAAAGAGCAGAAGAGGGTGTGCTGAAATGGCTTAGATAAATGGAGAGAATGATTGAGGAAAGGTTGACAAAGTGGATGTATCAGAAGTGAACATGGAGAACTGATAGACCAAATTGGAGATGGAAGGATGGAGTGAAGATGATTTTGAGCAATTGGGGGCTGAGCATGCAAGAGGGTGAATTCAAGGCATTCATGGGATATAGTGAATTAGAATAATGTGGTATATTGGGGTCAACGTGCTGTCAGTGAACTGAACTAGAGCATGTGAAGTGTATAGGGTAAACCATTGAAAGGTCTCTAGGGCTTGTTAGTGGATAGGGAGCTGCACTTTTGGTGCATTACACATGACAGCTAAAGAATGGATGTGAGCAGATGTAGTCTTTCTTCACCTATTCCCGTTGCTACCTTGCTAACGCTGGAAACAGATCAAGTGTGAAAAATAGAATATGTACTTACTGTACAATGAAGTCTATCAATATAAACAGAAAATAACAAATATGATTCTAACACACATTTACTGCTGTTACTGAATTGCTTTCTGAGGCTGATTAAGAGGGAGTAGATGAGTAGAGGAGTTATTGGGAAGTAGGTCATTTCGGTCAGATGATGTTTTACCTCCATAACCACCCCATCTATAAACAAATTAAACATCCATGAAGACATCACACACCACTGCCGCAGACCATCATTCTTTGGGAACCAGTCACTGTCCTCTCTTCCTACTCATACACATGCCTTACATCCTTGGTAAAAAATTCCACTGCTTTTAGCAACTTGCCTCCCACACCATATACTCTTAAAACCTTCCAGAAAACATCTCTATCAACCCTATCATATGCCTTCTCCAGATCCATAAATGCTACATACTGATCCATCTGTTTTTCTAAGTATTTCTCATATGCATTCTTTAAAGCAAACACCTGATCCACACATCCTCTACCAATTCTGAGACCACACTGCTCTTCCCCAATCTGATTCTCTGTACATACTTTCATCCTCTCAATCAATACCTTCCCATATGATTTCCCAGGAATCTCAACAAGCTTATGCCTCTGTGGTTTGAGCATTCACCTTTATCCCCTTTGCCTTCATACAATGGCACTATGCATGCACTGTGCCTATCCTGAGGCACGTCACCATGATCCATACATACATTGGATATCCTTATCAAACAATCAACATAGTCACACCCTTTTTTGATAAATTCACTGAAGTACAGTCCAAACCCACTGCCTTGCTGGATCATATCTTCAACAAGCTTTTGCCACCTCTTCTCTCTTTACCAGACCATTCTCTTTGACCCTCTCACTTCGTGCACCACCTGATCAAAACACCCTATATCTGCCACTCTTATCATCAAACACATTCAACAAACCTTCAAAATACTCAGTCTCCTTCTCATGTCATCACTTCCCCTTATTACCTCCCCACTTGCCTCCTTCACTGATGTTCCCATATATATATATGCATGGAAAGGATCACAATTTTGCACGTGATCAAGTATATTCCTATGAGTCCACGGGGAAAATGAAATAACTGACTGTTATATTTCTTTCTTGTATCTCCCCTGATGATGTGATTATTACACGAAAGTGCACTTGGGAACTTATCATGTTTCATATTCCCCATGGACTCATTGGAATATATATGTATATGAATGTGTACATGTACGTGGGTGGGCAAAATAAATAGATATGTATATAAATTTCTATATTTATATATATTATACTCGATCACTGTTTCCCACGCCAGCAAGATAATGTAAGGAAACAAACGAAGAATAGCCAAACCACTCATATACACATATATACTTACATAAACACCCATGCATGCATATTATTGTTTTTTCTGTTATACTTAACCACTGTCTCCCGCATTGGCGAGGTAGTGTAAGGAAACAGATGAGGAATGGCCCAACTCACCCACATACATGTGTACATACATAAACACCCATACAGGCACATATACATACATCTACATTTCAACGTATACATACATATACATACACAGACATATACATATATATGCATGTACATATTCATACTTGCTGCCTTCATCCATTCCTGTTGCCACCCTGCCAAACATGAAATAGCATGCCCCCCTCCAGTGAGGTAGCGCCAGGAACAGACAAAAAAGGCCACATTCGTTCACACTCAATCTCTACCTGTTAAATGTAATGCACCAAAGTAACAGCTCCCTTTCCACATCCAGGCCCCACAGACCTTTCCATGGTTTACCCCAGACACTTCACATGCCCTGGTTTAATCTATTGACAGCATGTCGACCCCGGTATACCACATTGTTCCAATTCACTCTATTCCTTGCACGTCTTTCACCCTCCTGTATGTTCAGGCCCCAATCACTCAAAATCTTTTTCACCCCATCCTTCCACCTCCAATTTGGTCTCCTGCTTCTCCTTGTTCCCTTCACCTCTAACACATATATCCTCTTCGTCAATCTTTTCTCACTCATTTTCTCCATGTGTCCTGACCATTTCAACACACCGTCTTTTGCTCTCTCAACCACACACTTTTTATTACCACACATCTCTCTTACAGTTTCCTTACTTACTCGATTAAACATCTCATTTCCAATACATCCACCCTCCTCCGGACAACCCTATCTATAGCCCATGCCTCGCAACCATACAGCATCGATGCAACCACTATTCCTTCAAACATACCCATTTTTGTTCTTCGAGATAAGATTCTCGCCTTCCACACATTCTTCAATGCTCCCAGAACCTTTGCCCCCTCCCCCACCCTATGACTCTTTTCCACTTCCATGGTACCATCCGCTGCTAAGTCCACTCCCAGATATCTAAAACTTCACTTCCTCCAGTTTTTCTTCATTCAAACTTACCTCCCAATTAACTTGTCCCTCAACCCTACTGAACCTAATACGCTTGCTCTTATTCATAGAGCATCAGATTGGAGAAGAGCAGTTTGGTTTCAGAAGTGGTAGAGGATGTGTGGATCAGGTGTTTGCTTTGAAGAATGTATGTGGGAAATACTTAGAATAACAGATGGATTTGTATGTAGCATTTATTGATTTGGAGAAGCCATATGATAGGCTTGATAGAGATGCTTTTTGGAAGGTTTTAAGAGTATATGGTGTGGGAGATAAGTTGCTAGAAGCAGTGAAAAGTTTTTACCAAGGATATAAGGCATGTATATGAGTAGGAAGAGAGGAAAGTGATTGGTTCCCAGTGAATGTCAGTTTGGGGCAGGGGTGCGTGATGTCTCCATGGTTGTTTAATTTGTTTATGGATGGGGTTGTTAGGGAGGCAAATGCAAGAGTTTTGGAGAGAGGGTCAAGTATGCAGTCTGTTGTGGATGAGAGGGCTTGGGAAGTGAGCCAGCTGTTATTTGCTGATGATACAGCGCTGGTGGCTGATTCGGGTGAAAAACTGCAGAGGTTGGTGACTGAGTTTGATAGAGTGTGTGAAAGAAGAAAGTTGAGAGTAAATGTGAATGAGAGGAAGGATATTAGGTTCAGTAGGGTTGAGGGACAAGTTAATTGGGAGGTAAGTTTGAATTGAGAAAAACTGGAGGAAGTGAAGTGTTTTAGGTATCTGGGTAGGGACTTAGCAGTAGATGGAACCATGGAAGCAGAAGTGAGTCACAGGGTGAGGGAGGGGGTGAAGGATCTGAGAGCATTGAAGAAAGTTTGGAAGTCGAGAACATTATCTCGGAGAGCAAAAATGGGTATGTTTGAAGGAATAGCGTTTCCAATAATGTTATATGGTTGTGAGGCATGGGCTATAGATAGGGTTGTGCAGAGGAGGGTGGATGTGTTGGAGATGAAATGTTTAAGGACAGCATGTGGTGTGAGGTGGTTTGATCAGGGTAAGAGAGGTGTGTGGTAATAAAAAGAGTGTGAATGAGAGAGCAGAAGAGGATGTGTTGAAATGGTTTGGACACATGGAGAGAATGAGTGAGGAAAGATTGACAAAGAGGATATATGTGTCAGAGGTGGAGGGAACAAGGAGAAACAGGAGACCAAGTTGGAGGTGGAAGGATGGAGTGAAAAAAGATTTTGAGCGATTGGGGCCTGAACATACAGGAGGGTGAAAGGAGTGCAAGGAAAAAAGTGAATTGGAATGATGTGGCATACTGGGGTCAATGTGCTGTCAATAGACTGAACCAGGGCATGTAAACCGTTTGGGATAAATCATGGAAATGTCTGAGGGGCCTGGATGTGGAAAGGGAGCTGTCTTTGGTGCATTACAGATGACATGTAGAGACTGAGTGTGAACAAATGTGACCTTTTTGTCTTTTCCTGGCATTACCTTGCTGGATGCTGTTTCATGTGTGGCTGGGTGGCAACAGGAATGGATGAAGGTAGCAAGTATGAATATGTATATGTGTATATATGTATATGTCTCTGTATGTATTTGTATCAGTAAATTTTAGGGAGAATAAAAAGATGTTCTGGAAGGAGGTAAATAGGGTGCGTAAGACAAGGGAGCAAATGGGAACTTCAGTGAAGGGCGTAAATGGGGAGGTGATAACAAGTAGTGGTGATGTGAGAAGGAGATGGAATGAGTATTTTGAAGGTTTGTTGAATGTGTCTGATGACAGAGTGGCAGATATAGGGTGTTTTGGTCGAGGTGGTGTGCAAAGTGAGAGGGTTAGGGAAAATGATTTGGTAAACAGAGAAGAGGTAGTAAAAGCTTTGCGGAAGATGAAAGCCGGCAAGGCAGCAGGTTTGGATGGTATTGCAGTGGAATTTATTAAAAAAGGGGGTGACTGTATTGTTGACTGGTTGGTAAGGTTATTTAATGTATGTATGACTCATGGTGAGGTGCCTGAGGATTGGCGAAATGCGTGCATAGTGCCATTGTACAAAGGCAAAGGGGATAAGAGTGAGTGCTCAAATTACAGAGGTATAAGTTTGTTGAGTATTCCTGGTAAACTATATGGGAGGGTATTGATTGAGAGGGTGAAGGCATGTACAGAGCATCAGATTGGGGAAGAGCAGTGCGGTTTCAGAAGTGGTAGAGGATGTGTGGATCAGGTGTTTGCATTGAAGAATGTATGTGAGAAATACTTAGAAAAGCAAATGGATTTGTATGTAGCATTTATGGATCTGGAGAAGGCATATGATAGAGTTGATAGAGATGCTCTGTGGAAGGTATTAAGAATATATGGTGTGGGAGGCAAGTTGTTAGAAGCAGTGAAAAGTTTTTATCGAGGATGTAAGGCATGTGTACGTGTAGGAAGAGAGGAAAGTGATTGGTTCTCAGTGAATGTAGGTTTGCGGCAGGGGTGTGTGATGTCTCCATGGTTGTTTAATTTGTTTATGGATGGGGTTGTTAGGGAGGTAAATGCAAGAGTCCTGGAAAGAGGGGCAAGTATGAAGTCTGTTGGGGATGAGAGAGCTTGGGAAGTGAGTCAGTTGTTGTTCGCTGATGATACAGCGCTGGTGGCTGATTCATGTGAGAAACTGCAGAAGCTGGTGACTGAGTTTGGTAAAGTGTGTGGAAGAAGAAAGTTAAGAGTAAATGTGAATAAGAGCAAGGTTATTAGGTACAGTAGGGTTGAGGGTCAAGTCAATTGGGAGGTGAGTTTGAATGGAGAAAAACTGGAGGAAGTGAAGTGTTTTAGATATCTGGGAGTGGATCTGTCAGCGGATGGAACCATGGAAGCGGAAGTGGATCATAGGGTGGGGGAGGGGGCGAAAATTTTGGGAGCCTTGAAAAATGTGTGGAAGTCGAGAACATTATCTCGGAAAGCAAAAATGGGTATGTTTGAAGGAATAGTGGTTCCAACAATGTTGTATGGTTGCGAGGCGTGGGCTATCGATAGAGTTGTGCGCAGGAGGATGGATGTGCTGGAAATGAGATGTTTGAGGACAATGTGTGGTGTGAGGTGGTTTGATCGAGTAAGTAACGTAAGGGTAAGAGAGATGTGTGGAAATAAAAAGAGCGTGGTTGAGAGAGCAGAAGAGGGTGTTTTGAAATGGTTTGGGCACATGGAGAGAATGAGTGAGGAAAGATTGACCAAGAGGATATATGTGTCGGAGGTGGAGGGAACGAGGAGAAGAGGGAGACCAAATTGGAGGTGGAAAGATGGAGTGAAAAAGATTTTGTGTGATCGGGGCCTGAACATGCAGGAGGGTGAAAGGAGGGCAAGGAATAGAGTGAATTGGAGCGATGTGGTATACAGGGGTTGACGTGCTGTCAGTGGATTGAATCAAGGCATGTGAAGCGTCTGGGGTAAACCATGGAAAGCTGTGTAGGTATGTATATTTGCGTGTGTGGACGTGTGTATGTACGTGTGTATGGGGGTTGGGCCATTTCTTTCGTCTGTTTCCTCGCGCTACCTCGCAAACGCGGGAGACAGCGACAAAGTATAAAAAAAAAAAAAAAAAAAAATGTATTTGTATGTATACATTGAAATTTTTTTTTTTTTTTTTTGCTTTGTCGCTGTCTCCCGCGTTTGCGAGGTAGCGCAAGGAAACAGACGAAAGAAATGGCCCAACCCACCCCCATACACATGTATATACATACGTCCACACACGCAAATATACATACCTACACAGCTTTCCATGGTTTACCCCAGACGCTTCACATGCCCTGATTCAATCCACTGACAGCACGTCAACCCCGGTATACCACATCGATCCAATTCACTCTATTCCTTGCCCTCCTTTCACCCTGCATGTTCAGGCCCCGATCACACAAAATCTTTTTCATTCCATCCTTCCACCTCCAATTTGGTCTCCCACTTCTCCTCGTTCCCTCCACCTCCGACACATATATCCTCTTGGTCAATCTTTCCTCACTCATTCTCTCCATGTGCCCAAACCATTTCAAAACACCCTCTTCTGCTCTCTCAACCACGCTCTTTTTATTTCCACACATCTCTCTTACCCTTACGTTACTTACTCGATCAAACCACCTCACACCACACATTGTTCTCAAACATCTCATTTTCAGCACATCCATCCTCCTGCGCACAACTCTATCCATAGCCCACGCCTCGCAACCATACAACATTGTTGGAACCACTATTCCTTCAAACATACCCATTTTTGCTTTCCGAGATAATGTTCTCGACTTTCACACATTCTTCAAGGCTCCCAGAATTTTCGCCCCCTCCCCCACCCTATGATCCACTTTCGCTTCCATGGTTCCATCTGCTGCCAGATCCACTCCCAGATATCTAAAATTGAAATACATTGAAATGTATATGTATGTATATGTGCGTGTATGGGCTTTTATGTATATATATGTGTATGTGGGTGGTAGGGCCTTTCTTCGTCTGTTTCCTTGCACTACCTAGCTGCTTAGGAAATAGTGGTTAGATATGATAGAAAAATAAAAAATATATGTGTACGTGAGTGGTGGGCCATTTTTTTTTTTGTGGCACTACCTTGCTGATGCGGGAAACAGCAATCATGTATGATGATAATGAAGTATATAGTAGAAGAATGGTGGATGATTGGTATAGAATTACTGAAGACATAGTAAATGCAGACAACTTAGAGAAATTGCAGACAACTTAGAGAAATTTAAGAAGTTGTATGATGAAAATTTTTCAAGAGATTGAGTCCAGTAAGTGTTAAAAACTTCCCCCCACCCCCTATATAGTACAGTTAGTAATTACACATGCACATATATGGCATGTATGTCAAGTAACCACTTGTCCTATTGCACTCGACTTACTGGCTGAAAATATTTTTATTTGTCCGTTTATATAGGTTATGTCAGTTAGCCTTTCTGTCTCTGTTATTACTTCAAAAAATTTGTTTTTCTGTCTCTTTGTAATTACATACTTTTAACAATTTGTGCTGGATAGGAAGGGAGATCCACATTTGTGGGATCTCAGCTGTTGAAATTCATGATCATTACAACCTTTCAAACATATGTGTACTGTTAGCATTTACAGTATCAATAGGTTATTTCATTGCTCTGAAACTCTAAAAGCCTTTTTTGAATCTTTTCTAACAAGTTTCTTGCATCTTTTCTTATGGCCTCTGGTATCTCTTAGAATAGTGTCCAGAGGCCATAACAAGAACATCTTAGAAAAGATATAAAGAAGTGCTTTTATAGTGTCAGAATGGTGAATGAATGGTATAAGCTGAGAAATGATGCTATTAATGCTGGCAATGTGCATATGTTTCAAAAGTTTACAAGTGTAGAATTCAAGAGATGGGATTGCATGAGTGTAAAGCTCCTTCTACATCTGTCTATCTATCTATCTATATTTCTGATGCCCGGGAACTCCCATCAAGGGGCGGCCACGGCAAAAGAGTCTCCTCTTATCCCTGCCCTTACATGTCTCCCTCGCATACATCATACCACGCATTCTTCCACCATTTCTTCCCCTCCGGTATTCCTCCACCCTATTTGCCCATGTCATAGGTGGTGTCCCTCTCACACCAACCCCTTTAATTGTACTATCATACACTCTCCTTGTAAACTCCCAGTCTTGCATTCTTTCAAACATGCCCAAACCACCTCAAAGTGTTATGTTTCACCCATTCTGCCACTCCACAATTCATTCCCTTTGCTTTCCTTGCTGTACCACATCTCTCATACACCCCTTCATTTCTTTCTTAATTCCATCTAGTCCCACCACATGCTCTAGCTCATTTCCACTGCAACCTTCTGCTACTCCTTTTCACTCTCTGCAAACAGCACAGTATCATCTGCAAACAGGTTTGCCACTAGCCACCATATCTCACTGCTACACTCCATCTCTGCACCTCTTTTTCCTAGTTTTGCTTTCATCTCTTATCATTCCATTAAAAAGCCACAATGACATCACACAGCCCTGCCTCGTACCTACATGTATCCCAAAACTTTCAATCAACTCTCCATCCACTCTTGCACATGCATTAGCTCCTCTATAGAAGGCTTTCACACCATTCAACAGGTGTCCCCGTACACCATGTATCCTAAATACATCCTCTTTCTCCAGATCCATAAAAGTTTCAGGCAACTTCTTATTTTTCGCAAATTACTTTTCCATGGTTGTCTTTACAACAAAAATCTGACCCACACATCCCTACTTTTCCTAAAACCCCCTTGCTCTTCACTTATTATGCATTCAGTCACTTCCAACTCTCTATCAGTTAACATTCTTGCACAAACTTTTCCTGATATTCTTAACAGACTTATTCTCCCATAATTGCTACACACATCCTTAGCACCTTTTCCTTTGAATATAGGAACAATAACAGCTTTCGACCAATCCTGAGGCACACCATTCTGTTTCTATGCTAAATTACATATCAGATGCATCCACTTTCTCACCTTCTCCTCCACACTTCAGCACTTCAGCTATAATCCCATCCATTCCAGGTGCTTTTCCTACTTTGAGCCTCATTATTGCACTTCTTACCCTCCGTTTTGCTATAGGCCCTTGCACTTGTATCATCTTTCTTCCATCCTCCATACCCTTGGATGTAACAACTTCTCCCACATTCATCAGTTCTTCAAAATACTCTTTCCATCTTCTTTTCACATCCTTCTCTTGATTCAGTGACTCCCCTTCCTTACTTCTCACATTTACATTTCCACTCTTACATCCACCTCTTTCTTTTTTCACCTCCTTCCAGTTTAGTTTATTATTATCTTGAATCCTTTTTCTTAGCTTTCTTCCAAACTCTTCATCTACTCTTTCTTTGCTTTCCTCTATCAGCTTTTTGACATTTTGCTTACATGTTTTATAGTCTTCCCTCCTCCTTTACTGAACTCCCACCGGTACATTCCTATCGAGCAATCTATCATATGCCTTTTTCTTCCCTTCCACAGTATTTCTAATCTTTTCTCTCCGCCATACATTTCCCTTTTTATTTCTGTATCTCAAAACTTTGTATCCAACTACTTATTCTACAACCCTTAATAGTATTTCTCCAAACATTTTCAACATCTCTTTCACTTCACTTCCATCTAAGTTTTCAGTTACCTTCCTTTCATATGAAACTCCTCCATGCATTTTTTCCTGATTCATCTTCTTTCTTGCCAACACTTTTACATTTCCATTCTTCCTTACGCCATACCTCCACTTCTTCCCGATCCTCATCCCCATAAGAACTGCGAGATGGTCAGTCTCCAAAGAACCCTCTCACAACTCCAGAATCTAGCACAGCCTTTCTCAATCTTTCATCCACTGCCACATAGTTAATCAAAGCCTTTTGCTATATTCTGAGTCATTCCTCATCCAAGTATGTCTCTGGATCATCTTGTGCCAAAAAAAGATGTTTGCAAGGAATAAACCCCTCTCAGCGCAGATATCCACAAGATAATTTCCATTATCATATACTCCAGGCACTCCTCATTTACCAACTATCTCACCAATTTCATCGTATCCCACTTTTGCATTCATATCCAATACAACCATGTTTCTCTCACTGTCAAAACAGTTTTCATATTCATTCAAATTTCCTCAGAAAAGCTTCATTTCATCCTTACCTTGTACTGTCTTCATATTCACTGTCACATATGCCCATGCATACTTCCCAGTCCCAGTCTTTCCTTTCACTCACAATATTCTTGATCCATTCCATCCATGCTCTGTAACACCCTCTCATATTCTTGGTGGTAGCAGAATTGCACATCATTCTTTCCTTCTTCCCTGATCATTTTCACTCATTCCCGTCCATATTGCACCTCCTTCCATGCCCTCCCATAACATGAATTCATCATTTCCATTTTCACTCCACACACCTTTCCCGAGGATATGGGTTTCCCCAATCCCTAACACATCCAGCCTAAACCTTTTAATCCTCTCCACAAGCTGCCTCCTTTTACTTTTATCAGTCATCCCATTCACATTCAGCGCCATCACCCTCAGTCACTCATCTCTTTTAATCCTCTGCATAACTGGTAGACTCTGGTTCTGCTTCTTAGCCTTTTGTGCCTTACTCTTGTCAGGTCACTCTCAGAGGGCAAATCATAGCACAATGTTTCCAGAGGAAGCAAGGCTCCAAAATTGTCGAAAAATTAGAAAGTGACAGCAGACCTCTGGTGTTTGTCTAAATTTAAAACGATTGTCCTGATGGAGCTGGGCAGTGCCTTCCCCTTTAGCTCCCCCTCATATGGGTGTACTAACAAGGTCACCATGAGAAGGTGGGATGAGACTCGGAAACTCTAATACAACCAGATTTTTTTGTCGAGGTACTGAAACTTAACTTTTCCCAATTTTAAGCTTCTTTTTTACTGCTCACATTAGTAGAACCTCCTACCTCATTGGTTTTGATACTGCCACTGTGCCTCTTACTTTACAAATAGCTACACAAGAACAAGTGATCACAGACATATACATACATTCATGCTTTGACACAAGATCTGAGACATTATATGAATCTGAACATGCACAATCCTTCATTCATAAATACATGCACACACACTCACAGCATATGTGCCAAGTAAATGTAGGTAGTGTTAGGCACTGTAGGTCTATTATGTCTTTTGGAGTTTGGTAAACATTCTGTTAAACCTGCATAAGTTGCATACTCTTTTGGTAGCCATAACTTACAGAGAAATTTCACTTATCAAATCTCCCAGCCAACTTACTTGTCACCAATAACATTGTATTCCTTCTCCCCTTCCTAGCAACTCCACCTCTTCTGGCTTCACTCTTCTCATCTCACTAACACTTTGCTGGTTTCTCCTCCTTCCTACCCATACATTTTAATACATGTGTTTTGTAATCTTATCCCTGGGGATAGGGGAGAAAGAATACTTCCCACGCATTCCTCACGTGTCGTAGAAGGCGACTAAAGGGGACGGGAGCGGGGGGCCAGAAACCCTCCCCTTCTTGTATTTTAACTTTCTAAACGGGGAAACAGAAGAAGGAGTCATGCGGGGAGTGCTCATCCTCCTTGAAGGCTCAGAGTGGGGTGTCTAAATGTGTGTGGTTGTAACCAAGATGAGAAAAAAGGAGAGATAGGTAGTATGTTTGAGGAAAGGAACATGGATGTTTTGGCTCTGAGTGAAATGAAGCTCAAGGGTAAAGGGCAAGAGTGGTTAGGGAATGTCTTGTGAGTAAAGTCAGGGATTAGTGAGAGGACAAGAGCAAGGGAAGGAGTAGCACTACTCCTGAAACAGGAGTTGTGGGAGTATGTGATAGAGTGTAAGAAAGTAAATTCTAGATTGATATGGGTAAAACTGAAAGTTGATGGAGAGAGATGGGTGATTATTGGTGCATATGCACCTGGGCATGAGAAGAAAGATCATGAGAGGCAAGTGTTTTGGGAGCAGCTGAATGAGTGTGTTAGTGGTTTTGATGCACAAGACCGGGTTATAGTGATGGGTGATTTGAATGCAAAGGTGAGTAATGTGGCAGTTGAGGGAATAATTGGTATACATGGGGTGTTCAGTGTTGTAAATGGAAATGGTGAAGAGCTTGTAGATTTATGTGCTGAAAAAAGATTGGTGATTGGGAATACCTGGTTTAAAAAGCGAGATATACATAAGTATACATATGTAAGTAGGAGAGATGGCCAGAGAGTGTTATTGGATTACATGTTAATTGATAGGCGCACGAAAGAGAGACTTTTGGATGTTAATGTGCTGAGAGGTGCAACTGGAGGGATGTCTGATCATTATCTTGTGGAGGCAAAGGTGAAGATTTGTAGAGGTTTTCAGAAAAGAAGAATGTTGGTGTGAAGAGAGTAGTGAGAGTAAGTGAGCTTGAGAAGGAGACTTATGTGAGGAAGTACCAGGAGAGACTGAGTACAGAATGGAAAAAGGTGAGAACAAAGGAGGCAAGGGGAGTGGGGGAAGGAATGGGATGTATTTAGGGAAGCAGAGATGGCTTGCGCAAAAGATGCTTGTGGCATGAGAAGCGTGGGAGGTGGGTTGATTAGAAAGGGTAGTGAGTGGTGGGATGAAGAAGTAAATTATTAGTGAAAGAGAAGAGAGAGGCATTTGGACAATTTTTGCAGGGAAACAATGCAAATGAGTGGGAGAAGTATAAAAGAAAGAGGCAGGAGGTCAAGAGAAAGGTGCAAGAGGTGAAAAAGAGGGCAAATGAGAGTTGGGGTGAGAGAGTATCATTAAATTTTAGGGAGAATAAAAAGATGTTCTGGAAGGAGGTAAATAAAGTGCGTAAGACAAGGGAGCAAATGGGAACTTCAGTGAAGGGGGCTAATGGGGAGGTGATAACAAGTAGTGGTGATGTGAGAAGGAGGTGGAGTGAGTATTTTGAAGGTTTGTTGAATGTGTTTGATGATAGAGTGGCAGATATAGGGTGTTTTGGTCGAAGTGGTGTGCAAAGTGAGAGGGCAGCAGGTTTGGATGGTATTGCAGTGGAATTTATTAAAAAAGGGGGTGACTGTATTGTTGACTGGTTGGTAAGGTTATTTAATGTATGTATGATTCATGGTGAGGTGCCTGAGGATTGGCGGAATGCTTGCATATTGCCATTGTACAGAGGCAAAGAGGATAAGAGTGAGTGCTCAAATTACAGAGGTATAAGTTTGTTGAGTATTCCTGGTAAATTATATGAGAGGGTGAAGGCATGTACAGAGCATCAGATTGGGGAAGAGCAGTGTGGTTTCAGAAGTGGTAGAGGATGTGTGGATCAGGTGTTTGCTTTGAAGAATGTATGTGAGAAATACTTAGAAAAGCAAATGGATTTGTATGTAGCATTTATGGATCTGGAGAAGGCATATGATAGAGTTGATAGAGATGCTCTGTGGAAGGTATTAAGAATATATGGTGTGGGAGGCAAGTTGTTAGAAGCAGTGAAAAGTTTTTATCAAGGATGTATGGCATATGTACGTGTAGGAAGAGAGGAAAGTGATTGGTTCTCAGTGAATGTAGGTTTGCGGCAGGGGTGTGTGATGTCTCCATGGTTGTTTAATTTGTTTATGGATGGGGTTGTTAGGGAGATGAATGCAAGAGTTTTAGAAAGAGGGGCAAGTATGCAGTCTGTTGTGGATGAGAGAGCTTGGCAAGTGAGTCAGTTGTTGTTCGCTGATGATACAGCGCTGGTGGCTGATTCATGTGAGAAACTGCAGAAGCTGGTGACTGAGTTTGATAAAGTGTGTGAAAGAAGAAAGTTAGAAATAAATGTGAATAAGAGCAAGGTTATTAGGCACAGTAGGGTAGAGGGTCAAGTCAATTTTGAGGTAAGTTTGAATAGAGAAAAACTGGAGGAAGTAAAGTGTTTTAGATATCTGGCAGCGGATGGAACCATGGAAGCAGAAGTGAATCATAGGGTGGGGGAGGGGGCGAAAATTTTGGGAGGCTTGAAGAATGTTTGGAGGTCGAGAACATTATCTCGGAAAGCAAAAATGGGTATGTTTGAAGGAATAGTGGTTTCAACAATGATGTATGGCTGCGAGGTGTGGGCTATGGATAGAGTTGTGCGCAGGAGGGTGGATGTGCTGGAAATGAGATGTTTGAGGACAATATGTGGTGTGAGGTGGTTTGATCGAGTAAGTAATGTAAGGGTAAGAGAGATGTGTGGAAATAAAAAGAGTGTGGCTGAGAGATCAGAAGAGGGTTTTTTGAAACGGTTTGGTCACATGGAGAGGATGAGTGAGGAAAGATTGACCAAGAGGATATATGTGTCAGAGGTGGAGGGAACGAGAAGTGGGAGACCAAATTGGAGGTGGAAAGATGGAGTGAAAAAGATTTTGAGTGATCAGGGCCTGAACATGCAGGAGGGTGAAAGGTGTGTAAGGAATAGAGTGAATTGGAACGATGTGGTATACTGGGGTGAAAAAAAAAAAGAAAAAAATGATGTGCTCTCAATGGATTGAACCAGGGCATGTGAAGCATTTGGGGTAAACCATGGAAAGTTCTGTGCGGCCTGGATGTGGAAAGGGAGCTGTGGTTTCGGTGCATTATTACATGACAGCTAGAGACTGAGTGTGAACGAATGGGGCCTTTGTTGTCTTTTCCTAGCGCTACCTCGCACACATGAGTGGGAAGGGGGTTGTTATTCCATGTGTGGCGAGGTGGCGATGGGAATAAATAAAGGTAGACAGTATGAATTATGTACATGTGTATATGTCTGTGTGTGTGTATATATATGTGTACATTGAGATGTATAGGTATGTATATTTGCGTGTGTGGACGTGCATGTATATACATGTGTATGTAGGTAGGTTGGGCCATTCTTTCGTCTGTTTCCTTGTGCTACCTCGCTAACGAGGGAGACAGCGACAAAGCAAAATAAATAATAAAATAAAATGTTTTGTAATCTGCACTAATACTTTTTTATGTAACCTAGATTCCTTCTTGGGCACTTGTAGGGCAAAACCTCAATCACTCCTCAAAGTTTACAGTGGTATATTAGCTGTTTGCAGAGTTGCCAGGTGGAGACTGCTGTAGCCAAAAACACTCATGAAATTGGCTAAAAGTTGCCAAATGACAATGTTTCAATTGTTATTTTTAAACAGTATATGTGAATCTTCATGGCATCAGAGGATTATAGCAGTTACCGGTTTAGATATCCCTGATTCGAATTTCAAGGTATTCCTTCTCTCAGACAGTTTTGTATTATATAAGGTGAATCACTGTAGCTGAGAATGGTGTGAAAATTTGAAAAAAATACAGAGCATAAGTACAAGAAAAAGCAAAATGCTTGGCTTGTTTGAGGGAATGATTTGTGCGATTGCAGTTTCTCACATGATAGATGGTGGATGGTGCTTCTGGTGTTGCAACGGTGTCCTACCTCTAAATGAATTCATGACTGGCAATATTTCTCATCTCAAAAAATTTTTATAAGATGTAGTATAGAGCATGGTTCCAGTGGCATGAGAAGAGTGGGAGGTGGGTTGATTAGAAAGGGTAGTGAGTGGTGGGATGAAGAAGTAAGATTATTAGTGAAAGAGAAGAGAGAGGCATTTGGATGATTTTTGCAGGGAAAAAATGCAATTGAGTGGGAGATGTATAAAAGAAAGAGACAGGAGGTCAAGAGAAAGGTGCAAGAGGCGAAAAAGAGGGCAAATGAGAGTTGGGGTGAGAGAGTATCATTAAATTTTAGGGAGAATAAAAAGATGTTCTGGAAGGAGGTAAATAAAGTGCGTAAGACAAGGGAGCAAATGGGAACTTCAGTGAAGGGCGCAAATGGGTAGGTGATAACAAGTAGTGGTGATGTGAGAAGGAGATGGAGTGAGTATTTTGAAGGTTTGTTGAATGTGTTTGATGATAGAGTGGCAGATATAGGGTGTTTTGGTCGAGGTGGTGTGCAAAGTGAGAGGGTTAGGGAAAATTATTTGGTAAACAGAGAAGAGGCAGTAAAAGCTTTGCGGAAAATGAAAGCCGGCAAGGCAGCAGGTTTGGATGGTATTGCAGTGGAATTTATTAAAAAAGGGGGTGACTGTATTATTGACTGGTTGGTAAGGTTATTTAATGTATGTATGACTCATGGTGAGGTGCCTGAGGATTGGCGGAATGCGTGCATAGTGCCATTGTACAAAGGCAAAGGGGATAAGAGTGAGTGCTCAAATTACAGAGGTATAAGTTTGTTGAGTATTCCTGGTAAATTATATGGGAGGGTATTGCTTGAGAGGGTGAAGGCATGTACAGAGCATCAGATTGGGGAAGAGCAGTGTGGTTTCAGAAGTGGTAGAGGATGTGTGGATCAGGTGTTTGCTTTGAAGAATGTATGTGAGAAATACTTAGAAAAGCAAATGGATTTGTATGTAGCATTTATGGATCTGGAGAAGGCATATGATAGAGTTGATAGAGATGCTGTGTGGAAGGTATTAAGAATATATGGTGTGGGAAGCAAGTTGTTAGAATCAGTGAAAAGTTTTTATCGAGGATGTAAGGCATGTGTACGTGTAGGAAGAGAGGAAAGTAATTGGTTCTCAGTGAATGTAGGTTTGCGGCAGGGGTGTGTGATGTCTCTATGGTTGTTTAATTTGTTTATGGATGGGGTTGTTAGGGAGATGAATGCAAAAGTTTTGGAAAGAGGGGCTAGTATGAAGTCTGTTGTGGATGAGAGAGCTTGGGAAGTGAGTCAGTTGTTGTTCGCTGATGATACAGCGCTGGTGGCTGATTCATGTGAGAAACTGCAGAAGCTGGTGACTGAGTTTGGTAAAGTGTGTGAAAGAAGAAAGTTAAGAGTAAATGTGAATAAGAGCAAGGTTATTAGGTATAGTAGGGTTGAGGGTCAAGTCAATTGGGAGGTAAGTTTTGAATGGAGAAAAACTGGAGGAAGTAAAGTGTTTTAGATATCTGGGAGTGGATCTGGCAGCGGATGGAACCATGGAAGCGGAAGTGGATCATAGGGTGGGGGAGGGGGCGAAAATCCTTGGAGCCTTGAAGAATGTGTGGAAGTCGAGAACATTATCTCGGAAAGCAAAAATGGGTATGTTTGAAGGAATAGTGGTTCCAACAATGTTGTATAGTTTCGAGGCGTGGGCTATGGATAGAGTTGTGCGCAGGAGGATGGATGTGCTGGAAATGAGATGTTTGAGGACAATGTGTGGTGTGAGGTGGTTTGATCGAGTAAGTAACGTAAGGGTAAGAGAGATGTGTGGAAATAAAAAGAGCGTGGATGAGAGAGCAGAAAAGGGTGTTTTGAAATGGTTTGGGCACATGGAGAGAATGAGTGAGGAAAGATTGACCAAGAGGATATATGTGTCAGAGGTGGAGGGAACGAGAAGTGGGAGACCAAATTGGAGGTGGAAAGATGGAGTGAAAAAGATTTTGTGTGATCGGAGCCTGAACATGCAGGAGGGTGAAAGGAGGGCAAGGAATAGAGTGAATTGGATCGATGTGGTATACCGGGGTTGACGTGCTGTCAGTGGATTGAATCAGGGCATGTGAAGCGTCTGGGGTAAACCATGGAAAGCTGTGTAAGTATGTATATTTGCGTGTGTGGACGTATGTATATACATGTGTATGGGGGTGGGTTGGGCCATTTCTTTCGTCTGTTTCCTTGCGCTACCTCGCAAACGCGGGAGACAGCGACAAAGCAAAAAAAAAAAAAAAAGTATAGAGCATGGTTCCAGTGGATACATACTTTAATTAGATTTGATTTTATGTAATAGAACTTAACAGCCAAACTGGTGCTGTAGATGAATTTTGTAAAAACTTTATGGTCATGTTGTGCACACAGAAAAAAACAAGACAAAAGGAAAAATGTCAACACCATTGAAGCATCACTTCCATCCCACTGAATTTATTTCCAGAATAATGTCAAAGTTTTGATTCTTAAATGTTGGTTTACTATCATTCAGAAACTAGGGTCAACTACGACACAAGGTATATGAAAAGTTAAGAGATGCATTTTGATGTAAGATTGGGGTTGCCACATTAACGAGATGAGTTGTTACATGAAGATATGAAAAGTTAAGGGATGTTTTCGTGGCAAAAATTTGGGGTTGACACACACTAGAAATTGACTGTTACATGAAGATATACACTTAGGAAATACAGCAAAAGCAGGTGGTTTGGCCACCTAGCAATGATGTTGATGACTCACAATGAGTTTTTTGTTATTATTGTTTGATGTAGTATCATGATTTGTATATCCTTTCTATATTTAATGACCAAGAATTTCTTTGGATGTCAGAATTGACTCTTATGGGAAATAGCATTAAATTAGCACAGTACTCTGCTGTAGTCTTAGATATTATAGAAGAAATATTTTTCTGTACTTTATTTCTTGTGAAAATTTGCCATGCATCTTCTTCAGGTGTGTATCGCTGTAAAGCTAAATCATCTCTAAAAGAAGTGAAAGCCCTGATTTGGCCAGAAGCACTCTATGCCCACCACCATGGTATTTAGTGAGTATTTTAATCTGTATTTGATTGTTGAGATTTCAGTTTCATTTGGGGGAATTTATATGCTGTCAGTTATTGCAGAACAACATTTAACTACATGCTGTACATTATAATGCATTATTATTCTTACTAATATCCATCTGCATGTTAGCACATCACTATAGTATTTTTTAGTGCCAGGAATCTGCCTACCCATTATTACAGTATGAAGAAGGAGCTAAGCAAGAAGTGCTCATTCTCCTCTAAGGCTCAGGTTAAGATGTCTAAATGTGTGTGGATGTATCAAAGATGAAAAGAAAAAAGAGATAGGTACATTGTTTTCAGGAAAGGAACTTGGATATTCTAGCTCAGTTTGAAAAAAGTTCAAGGGTAAGTAGAAAGTATGATATGGGAATGCCTCTGGGATAAAGTCAAAGGTTAGTGAGAGGGCGAGAGCTAAGTCAATGCTATTGATGAACCAGGAGTTGTGGGAATGTGTGAAGAAGAGTGTAAGGGAGTGATTTTCAGACTGATGTGGGTAAAACTTAGAATGGATTACAAGAGTATTGAATAATGGTTTATTGAAGTTTAGGAGCCCTTTAGCTAAAAATTTACAGTTGAGGTATCACAGAACTAAGTGGGTTATAGAAGTAACTAGTTAATCACAAAAGGAGTTTAATATCAAGGTGGGGCTTTGGATAAGCATATGAGTGAGGCACATCTACATAGTACACAGCAAGTTTTGCAGAGCAAATCTTAGTAGTGATTAGCTGAACATTAAGTGATGAAAAGTTATGCATTGGTTGATTTCCAGTAATATTGTGGTTGGCTTACATTATGTATTTAAGCGTGATCAGTAAGTGATGAATAGTTTCAAATTGAGTTACAGTAATATTATAGTTGACATACATATGAATAAGGGAAAACTTATTACATATTTAAATAAGAGAAAGCTGTGGACTTGTTCATTGATTTGTTTATGAAATTCACAATGGCAGGTATAGGACTATTCTTGTATTTGTCTGTAAGGGTACAGATTGGTACAAGGTGAGTATGGTGATGGCTGTTGGTCAGTAGAAGTTGGGGTGGTAGGTCTTGGTGACAGGGATAACATGGTGAGGTCTGTGCTAGCGTTGGTATCTGTCAGTGTCACTGTATTTAGGCTAGGCAAGTGCAGCTCTGGCCCTCTAGATCAATTGAAAAGATTCTCACTGAGTCTCTAGTTCATTAGCTCATTGGCTGGAGGGTTCGAGTATAGTCAATCATGATGTTTACAATAGGTAACCACAGCTCCAACACTAAACCCACAGGCCCCTCAAGAAAACTTTCACTGAGTCACTGGTTCACTAAGTCCCTGGTAAAGTTATCTACAGATCTCTTTCACAGTTAGATTCGTTTGAAGTTGACAGTCTTGTGTGAGGATGATGGGTCCAGTCAGGCATAAATTCTTACCCATTTAGGGTTAGACAAGTTTGTATTAATGCTTTGCAACTGGCCTTGAGAAGAAAGATGATGAAAAGAGAGTATTTTGGCAACAGCTGAGTGAGTGTGTCTGTAGCTTTGATGAAAGTGACCAGGTTTTAGTGATGGTTGATTTGAATGTGAAAGTCAGTAATGTGACAACTGAGGGTGTACTTAGGGGGGGCATCAGTTATTCAGTAAGGTGAATGGAAATAGTTAACATCTTGTGGAGTTGGGTTCTGAAAAAGTATTGGTGATTAGGGAATATCTTATGTATGGACCTCTGTGGTGTAATGGTTAGTATTCTTGACTGTAATGCATTCATGGCCCACCCAGGGTTGAGTGCATAGGTTTGAATCTTGGTTGCAGCAGATGGTCCACAGTCAACCTAGCTGTTCATCCACTCCCAGGGGTTGGTTGATAAAACTTGAAGAATGTGTGAAAAGAGAGAGGGTTAAGGTTGTCTTGGAGGGCACAGGCCATTGATAGGGTTGTATGAAGGAGGGCAGATGTGTTGGAAAGAAATGTTTGAGGACAATATGTGGTGTGAGTTGGTTTGATCGGGTAAGTAATGAAAGGATAAGAGAGATGTGTGAAAGTAAAAGAGTGTGGTTGAGAAAGCAGATGGGGGTGTGTTGAAATGGTTTGGATGGATGGAGAGAATGAATGAGAAAAGATTGACAAAGAAGATATATGTGTCGGAAGTGGAGGAAACAATGACAACTGGGAGACGAAATTGGAGATGGTAGGATGGAATTAAAAAGATTTTAAGCGATAAGAGCCAAAACATGCTCGAGGGTGAAAAGTGTGCACAGAATGAAGTGAATTGGAATGATGTGATATACTGGGGTCAATGTGCCATCAATAGACTGAATCAGGGCACTTGAAACATCTGGGGTAAACCATGGAAAAGCTTGTGGGGCCTGGATGTGAATAGGGAGTTGGGGTTTTGGTGCGTTACACATGACATCTCTTATATGGATGTAAGTGGATGTTTCTTTGTCAGTTTTATGGCGCTATCTCACTGATGCAGGGGATGGCAGTCGGGTGTTGGGGGAAAAGAAAATATGTATGTTATCTTGTTTCTTTCCCTTCATACATTTGTGCTGTTTCCTGTGTGGTGGGATGATGTTGGGAGTGGATGAAGGTGAGCAAGTATGAATATATGCATATGTATGTATGTATATATAGGTGCTTGTGCATATATGTACATACATAGATGTATGTAAGTGGATGTGTCTTTCTTTGTCTATTTCCAGGCTCTTCCTTGCTGATGTGGCAAATGGCATGGGAAGCAGTGATGGCTTGCGCAAAACATGCATGTGGCATGAGAAAGGTGGGAGGTGGGCAGATTCGAAAGGGTTTTGAATAAGTAAGATTGTTAGTGAAAGAGAAGAGAGACGTTTTTGCAGTGAAGCAGTGGAGATGACTGGGAGATGTATAAAAGAAAGCAGCAGGAGGCCAAGAGAAAGGTACAAGAGGTGAAAAAGAGGGCAAATGAGAGTTGGGTGAGAGTATATTTAAATTTCAGAGAGAATAAAAAGTTATTTTGGAAGGAGGTAAATAAAGTGCATAAGACAAGAGAACAAATAGGAACATTGGTGAAGGGGACAAATGGGGAGGTAATAACAAGTAGTGAGAAGGAGATGGAGTGAGTATGTATGGATCATGATGAAGTGCTTGAGGATTGGCAGAATGCATGCATAATGCCATTGTACAAAGGCAAAGGGAATAAAGGTGAGTGTTCAAATTACTGAGGCATAAGTTTGTTGAGTATTCCTTAGAAATTATATGGGAGGATATTGATTGAGAGGGTAAAGGCATGCACTGAGCATCACAGTGGAGAAGAGCAGTGTGGTTTCAGAAGTGGTAGAGGCTGTGTGGATCAGATGTTTGCTTTGAAGAATGTATGTGAGAGATACTTAGAAAAACACATGGTTTTGTATGTAGCATTTATGGATCTGGAGAACGCATATGATAGGTTGATAGAGATGCTTTGTGGAAGGTTTTAAGAGTATATGGTGTGGAAGGTAAGATGCTAGAAGTAGTGAAAAGTATTTACCAAGGATGTAAGGCATGTTTACAAGTAGGAAGAAAGGAAAGTGATTGGTTCGCAGTGAATGTCGGTTTGCGGCAGGGTTGCGTGATGTCTCCATGGTTGTTTGATTAGTTTATGGATGGGATAGTTCGGGAGATGAATGCAAGAGTTTTTGAGAGAAGGGCAAGTATACCGCCTGTTGTGGATGAGAGGACATGGAAAGTGAGTCACTTGTTGTTCGTTGATGATACAGCGCTGGTGGCTGATTCGGGTGAGAAACTGCAGAAGTTAGTGACTGAGTTTGGTAAATTGTGTGAAAGAAGAAAGTTGAGAGTAAATATAGATAAAAGGAAGGTTATTAGGTTCAGTAGGGTCGAGGGACAAGTTTATTGGGAGGTAAGTTTGAATGGAGAAAAACTGGAGGAAGTGAAGTGTTTTAGATATCTGGGGGTGGATTTAGCATCAGATGGAACCATGGAAGTGGAAGTAAATCACAGGGTAGGGGAAGGAGCGAAGGTTCTGGGAGCGTTGAAGTGTTTGCAAGGTGAGAACATTATCTTGGAGAGCAAAAATGGGTATGTTTGAAGGAATAGTGGTTCCAACAATGTTATATGGTTAAGAGGCAGAGGCTATAGATAGGGTTGTGCGGAGGAGGGTGGATGTGTTGGAGATGATATGTTTTAGGACAATATGTGGTGTGAGGTGGATTGATCAAGTAAGTAATGTAAGGGTATGAGAGATGTGTGGTAATAAAAAGAGTGTGGTTGAGAGAGCAGAAGAGGGTGTGTTAAAATGGTTCGGACACAGAGAGAATGAGTGAGGAAAGATCGACAAAGAGGTTATATGTGTCAGAGGTGGATCCCGGTATACCACATTGTTCCACTTCACTTTATTCCTTGCACATCTTTCACCCCCTGTATGTTCAGGCCCTGATTGTTTAAAATCTTTTTCACTCCATCCTTCCACCTCCAATTTGGTCTCCTGCTTCTCCTTCTTTCATCAACCTCTTGACACATATATCTTCTTTGTCAGTCTTTCCTCACTCATTCACTTCATGTGTCCAAACTGTTTTAACACACCCTCTTCTGCTCTCTCAACCACACTTTTTATTCCCATACATCTCTCTTACCCTTTCATTACTTACTCGATCAAATCACCTCACACCACATATTATCCTCAAACATTTAATTTCCAACACATCCACCCTCCTCTGCACAACCCTATCTATAGCCCATGCCTCACAACTATATAACATTGTTGGAACCACTATTCCTTCAAACATACCCATTTTTGCTCTCTGAGATAACATTTTCTGCTTCCACACATTCTTTATTGCTCCCAGGACCTTTGCCCCCTTCCCCACCCCCTCTCCCACCCTATGACTCACTTATGCTTCCATAGTTCCATCTGCCGCTAAGTTCACTCCCAGATATCTAAAACACTTCACTTCCTCCAGTTTTTTTCCATTCAAATTTACCTCCCAATTAATTTGTCCATCAACCCTACTGAACCTAATAACCTTGCTCTTATTCACATTTACTCTCAGCTTTATTCATTCACACACTTTACCAAACTCAGTCACCAACTTTTGCAGTTTCTCACCCGAATCAGCCACCAGTACTGTATCATCCGCAAAGAGCAACTGATTCACTTCCCATGCCCTCTCATCCATATCAGACAGCATACTTGCCCCTCTCTCCAAAACTCTTGCATTCACTTCCCTAACCACCCCATCCATAAACAAATTAAACAACCATGGAGACATTACGTACCCTTGTCGCAAACTGACATTCACTGGGAACCAGTTACTTTCCTCTCATACTACATGTACACATGCCTTGCATTCTTAGTAAAACTTTTCACTGGTTCTAGTTACTTACCTCCCACACCACCTTCCACAAAGCATCTCTATGAACCTTATCATATGCCTTCTCCAGATCCATAAATACTACAGACAGATCCATCTGTTTTTCTAAGTAGTTCTCACTTACATTCTTCAAAGCAAACACTTGATCCATACATCTTCTACCACTTCTGAAACCACACTGCTCTTCCCCAATCTAATGCTCTGTACATGCCTTTACCCTCTCAGACAATACCCTCCCATATGATTTTAAGGAATACTCAACAAACTTATGCCTCTACAATTTGAACACTCACCTTTATCCCCTTTGCCTTTGTACAATGGCACTATGCATGCATACCTCCAATCCTCAGGCACCTCACCTTAATCCATACATCCATTGAATTTTCTTATCAACCAATCAACAACACAGTCACCTCCTTTTTTAACAAAATTCCACAGCAATACCATCCAAACCCGCTGCCTTGCCGGCTTTCATCTTCCACAAAGCTTTCATTACCTTGCCTCTGTTTACCAAATCATTCTCCCTGACCCCTCTCACTTTGCACCACCCTGACCAAAACACCCTATATCTGCCACACTATTATCAAACATTCAACAAACCTCCAAAATATTCATTCCATCTCCTTCTCACCTCATCACTACTTGTTATTACCATCCCATTTCCCCCCTTCATCAATGTTCTCATTTGCTCTCTTGTCTTACAAACGTTATTTACCTCCTTCCAAAACATCTTTTTATTCTCCCTAAAATTTAGTTATACTCTCTCAACCAGCTCTTATTTGCTATCTTTTTTACCTCTTGTACCTTTCTCTTAACCTCCTGCTGCTTTCTTTTATACATCTCCCAGTTATTTCCACTACTTCTCTGCAAAAATTGTCCAAATGCCTCTGTCTTCTCTTTCATTAACAGTCTTACTTCATCCCACCTCTCACCCTTTCTTATCAGCCCACTTCCCACCTTTCTCATGCCACATGCATCTTTTGTGCAAGCCAACACTGCTTCCATAAACACATCCCATTCCTTCCCCACTCCCCTTACATCATTTTCTCTCACCTTTTGCCATTCTACATTCAATCTCTCCTGGTACTTTCTCACGCAAGTCTCCTTTCCAAGCTCACTTATTCTCACCACTCTCTTCTCCCCAACATTCTCTCCTTTTTTCTGAAAGCCTCTTCAAATCTTCACCTTCTCCACAGGATAGTGATCAGACATCCCTCCAGCTGCCCCTCTCAGCACATGAACATCCAAAAGTCTCTCTTTTACATACCTCTCAATTAACACATAATTTACTAACCCCCTCTGACCACCTCTCCTAGTTACATACGTATACTTATATTTATCTTTCTTTTTAAACCAGGTATTCCCAATCACTGTCCTTTTTCAGCACACAAATCCACAAGTTTTCACATTTTCCATTTACAACACTGAACACCCCATGTACACCAATTATACCCTGAATTGCCATATTACTCACCTTCACATTGAATTCACCCATTACTATAACCCGGTCTCATGCATCAAAGCTGCTAATACACTCACTCAGCTGCTCCCAAAACACTTGCATAATGATCTTTCTTCTCATGACCAGGTGCATAGAATCCAATAATCACCCATCTCTCCATCCACTTTCAGTTTTCCCCACATCAATCTAGAATGTACTTTCTTACACTCTGTCACACACTCCAGCAACTCATGCTTCAGGAGTGGTGCTACTCCTTCCTTTGCTCTTGTCCTCTCACCAACCCTGACTTTACAAGACATTCCCAACCATTCTTCCCCTTTACCCTTGAGCTTCTTTTCACTCAGAGCCAAAACATCCAGGTTCCATTCCTCAAACATACTACCTATCTCTCCTTTTCTCTCATCTTGGTGACATCTACACACACTCAGACACCCCATTTTAAGCATTCAAGGAGGATGAGCACTACCCACCTGAATACTTCTGTTTCCACTTTTAGAAATTTGAATACATAGTCACCATTTCCCACATTAGCAAGGTAGCTTTAAGAACAGAGGACTGAGCCTTAGAGGGAATATCCTCATCTGACCACCCCCCCTCTCTGTTCCTTCTTTTGGAAAAATTAGAATGGGAGGGGAGAATTTCCAGCCCCCTCATCCCTCCCTGTTAGTCGCCTTCTACGACATGCAGGGAATACATGGGAAGTATTCTTTCTCCAAACTCAGTCGCCAACTTCTGCAGTTTCTCACCCGAATCAACCACCAGCAGTGTATCATTAGCAAACAACAACTGACTCACTTCCTAAGCCCTCTCATCCACAACAGATTGCATACTTGCCCCTCTCTCCAAAACTCTTGTATTCACACCCCTAACAACCCCATCGATAAACAAATTAAACAACCATGGAGACATCACGCACCCCTGCCGCAAACCGACATTCACTGGGAACCACTCACTTTCCTCTCTTCCTACTCGTCACATGCCTTACATCCTCGATAAAAACTTTTCACTGCTTCTAGCAACTTGCCTCCCACACCATATACTCTTATTACCTTCTATCATATGCCTTCTCCAGATTTATGAATGCTACATACAAATCCATCTGCTTTTCTAAGTATTTCTCACATACATTCTTCAAAGCAAACACCTGATCCACACATCCTCTTCCACTTCTGAAACCACACTGCTCTTCCCCAATCTGATGCTCTGTTCATGCTTTCACCCTCTCAATCAATACCCTTCCATATGATTTCCCAGGAATACTCAACAAACTTATATCTCTTTAATTTGAACATTCACCTTTATCCCCTTTGCCTTTGTACAATGGCACTACGCATGCATTCCGCCAATCCTCAGGCACCTCACCATAAGTCATACAGAATTTAAATATCCTTGCTAACCAGTCAACAACACAGTCACCCCCTTTTTTAATAAATTCCACTGCACTACCATCCAAACCCGCCGCCTTGCCGGCTTTCATCTTCTGCAAAGCTTTCATTACCTCTTCTCTGTTTGCCAAATCATTCTCCCTGACCCTTTCACTTCGCACACCACCTTGACCAAAACACCCTATATCTGCCACTCCATCATCACACACATTCAACAAACCTTCAAAATACTCTCTCCATCTCCCTCTCACTTCACTACTACTTGTTATTACCTCCCCATTTGCCCCATTCACCGATGTTCCCATTCATTCTCTTGTCTTATGCACTATATTTACCTCCTCCCAAAACATCCTTTTATTTTCCCTTAAATTTAATGGTACTCTCTCACCCCAACTCTCAATTGCCCTCTTTTTCACCTCTTGCACCTTTCTCTTGACCCCTTTCCTCTTTCTTTTATACATCTTCCAGTCATTTGCACTATTTCTCTACAAAAATCATCCAAATGCCTTTCACTGATAATCTTACTTCATCTCACCATTCACTTCCCTCTCTGATCTGCACACCTCCCACCTTTCTTATGCCACTTGCACCTTTTGTGCAAGCCATCACTGCTTCCCTAACTACATCCCATTCCTACCCCACTCCCCTTATATTATTTGCTTTCACCTTTTTCCATTCTGCACTCAATCTCTCCTGGTGCTTCCTCACACAAGTCTCCTTTCTAAGCTCACTTACTCTCACCACTCTCTTCACCCCAACATTCTCTCCTCTTTTCTGAAAACCTTTACATATCTTCACCTTCACCTTCACAAGATAGTGGTCAGATATCCCCCAGTTGCTCCTTTCAGCATATTAACATCCAAAAGTCTCTCTTTCGTGTGCTTATCAATTAACATGTAATCCAGTAATGCTCTCTCGTCATTTCTCCTACTTATATATGTATACTTATGTATATCTCCCTTTTTAAACCAGGTATTCCCAATCATGAGTCCTTTTTCAGTGCACAACTCTACAAGCTCTTCACCATTTCCATTTACAACACTGAACACCCCATGTACACCAATTATTCCATCAACTGCCATATTACTCACCTTTGCATTCAAATCACCCATCACTATAACCCGGTTTCATGCATCAAAACTAACACACCTACTCAGCTGCTCCTAAAACACTTGCCTCTCATGATCTTTCTTTTCATGTCCAGGTGTATAGGCACCAATAATCACCCATATCAATCTAGAGTTTACTTTCTTACACTCTATCACTTACTCCCACAACTCCTGCTTCAGGAGTAGTGCTACTCCTTCCTTTGCTCTTGTCCTCTCACCAACCCCTGACTGTACTCCCCAAACATTCCCAAACCACTCTTCCCCTTTACCCTTCAGTTTCGTTTCACTCTGAGCCAAAACATCCAGGCTCCTTTCCTCAAACATACTACCTGTCTCTCCTTTTTTCTCTTCTTGGTTACATCCACTCACATTTAGACACCTCAATTGGAGCCTTCGAGGAGGATGAGCACTCCCTGCGTGACTCCTTCTTCTGTTTCCCCTTTTAGAAAGCTAAGATACAAGGAAGGGAGGGTTTCTAGCCTCCCACTCCCATCCCCTTTAGTTGCCTTCTACAACACGTGAGGAATGCATGGGAAGTATTCTTTCTCCCCATCCCCAGGGATATATATATATATATATATATATATATATATATATATATATATATATATATATATATATATATATATATATTTTACTTATTTATTTATATATGTATATGTATAGGAGAGAGAGAGAGAGAGAGAGAGAGAGAGAGAGAGAGAGAGAGAGAGAGAGAGAGAGAGAGAGAGAGAGAGAGAACATTAATGAGATGGCCTTTATTAGTGCCTCAGTTGCCGATGCCATCTCAGCTTTCAAAAATATTATATACATGGGTGTATAGGAAAGGTATTATGCAGGCACTGTTGGATTACATACTTAGTGGCAGGCAAGCAAAAGAAAGGCTCTTGGATGTGAATGTGCTGAGAGGGGCAGCTGATGGGATGTATGATCATTACCTGGAGGAGGTGAAGGTGGAGAGTCATTGAGGTTTTCGGAAAAGAGGAAGTCTTGTGGGTATGGAGAGGATGGTGAAAGTAAGTGAGCGTAGAAAACAGATTTGTTTGAAGAAAGACCAAGTCTTAGATTGGGTGTAGAATGTTAGAAGTTGAGAGTAGATGAAGCTTGGGGAGTGGATAAGGAATGGGAAGTATGTAGGGAAGTAGTGCTGGTATGTAGAAGAGAAGATTGTGGCTTGTGGAAGATGGTAGATGGGCAGGCGAGAAACGGTAGTGAGTGGTGGGATGATGAAGTATAATTGTTAGTGAAAGAGAAAAGAGAGGATTATGGGTGGTACTTACAAGGAAGGAATGCGGATGATTGGGAGATGTACAAGTTAAAGCAACAGAAGCTCAAGAAAGGTACAGAGGCAGAAAAAGAAGGCAAATGACTGTTGGGGTGAGCAAGTATTTGCAGACTTAAAGGAGAATAAGATGTTTTAGAAGGAAGTTAATAGTATGAGACAATCAAAATAATGAATGGGAACATCAGAGAAGGGAGCAAATAGTGAAGTTTAATCTGCAGTGATCATATGAAGTGGTGATGGAGTGACTATTTTCAGGGATTGTTGAATGTTCTTAATGAAAGGGTGTCATATGTAGGGTGTTTAGGTTGGGGAGGTTTGCAGGGTAAGATGTTTCTAGCAAATAGTTTGGTGTAGATAGAAGAGGTGGTGAAAGCTGTGTGTAAATGTGGCTAGTCTGTGGAGTGGATAGTATTGCAGTTGGATTTTTC
Source organism: Panulirus ornatus (assembly GCF_036320965.1). Lineage (NCBI taxonomy): Eukaryota > Metazoa > Arthropoda > Malacostraca > Decapoda > Palinuridae > Panulirus > Panulirus ornatus. The sequence goes on along the minus strand of NC_092244.1, from coordinate 20,303,538 downwards.
TTACAATAGGGGGTGAGTGTGTCGTTGATTGGTTAGGATTTACAGTGTATGTATGAATCATTTTGAAGTAACTGAAGATTGGCAGAATCCATGTATACTGCCAATGTTTTAAAGGCAAGGGGGACAAAGGTGAATATTGGTTTGTTGAGTTTATCTGGTAACTGTACATACAAGTAGTGATTAAGAGGGTGGTGTATGCACAGATCAATAGATTGGGGAGGAACAATGTGGTTTTAGGAGTAGTAGAGTATGTGTGGATAAGGTGTGTCCTTTGAAGAATATGTTTGAGAAATATTTAGAGAAACAGAAGGATTTATATATGGCCTTTATAGATCTAGAGACAGTGCATGATGGGGTTTATAGAGATTCTGTTTGGAGGGTGTTATGAATATATACTATGGGAGGAAAGCTATTAGAAGCAGTGAGGAGTTTTAATTAAAAGCGTAAGCCATTTGTGTGATTGGATAGAGAAGAGGTTGACTGATTCCAGATGAAGATTGTTCTGTAGCAGGGGTGTATGATGTCATGATGACTTTGATTAGTTCATGGTTGGGGTGGTGAGGGAGGTGAATGAGAATTTTTTTGGGAGAGGGTTAGGTCTGCAGTCTGTTAGGGGTGATAGGGTTTGGGAGATGATGACAGCACTGGTGGTAGATTTGAGTGAGAAACTAGAGAAATTGGTTTTTGAGTATGGGAAAGTATGTGAAAGGAGAAAGTTGAGAGTGAATGTGAATAAAAGATGATTAGGTATATCAGTGCAGAGACAGGATAGTTGAAGTGTGAGTCTCAGTGGAGAAAATTTGGAGGAAATGGACTTTTAGATACCTGGAAGTGGATGTGACAGTGAATGGAACCATGGAAGCAGAGGCGAATCTTAGGGTAGGTGAAGGGATGAAGGTTTTGGGAGCATTGCGCTTTGAGGAATGTGTGGGAAGAGAGGTTGTTATCTGGGTGGGTGAAAATGTGGATGTTTGAAGGTATAACAGTTTCAGTGATGCTGTGTAGGTGTGAGGCATGGGCTGTAAATGAAAATGAGTGAAGGAGAGTGTATGTCGGAAATAAAATGTTTAAGGACAATATGTGGTGTGTGGAGGGTTGATCAGGAATCAGTATGGCAAGAGATAGGTGTAATGATAAGAAGAGTATAGTTGAGAGTTCTGGAGAGGGTGTGCTGAGATGGTTTGGACATAGGGACTGAATGAGTGAGCAGAGTTTGGCATAGAAGATATATGTGGTTGAAGTGGATGGGATCAGAAGAAGGGGAGACCAAATTGGAGACAGAAGGATGGAATGAAAAAGATTGGGAGTGCTTAGGGCCTGAACTGGAGGAGAGTGAAAGGAATGGATGGGATAGAGTCAACTGGAGTAATGGGATATACAAGGGGCAATGTTCTGTCAGTAGAGTTAATAAGGGCATATGAAGTAGCTGAGGGAAACTACAGTTTTGGATAGGGAGCTGTTGTTTTGGTGCATTACACATGACAGCTAGAGAATGAATGTGAGCAAAAGTGGCTTTTTCTTCATCTGTTACTCGTGTTACCTCCCTATCCTAGCCATATGATTCCATATTAAATGTTACCATAACTGGTCATTCGTTTATGTCTTTATTATCACCAGTTTCTCCCCTTCTTTATCACAGAGATTATGTCTGGTAATTCTGTTAATTCCAGAAACCTTATTAATGAGCATTTCTTCTTTCTTTCCCCTTTTCTGTTTATTTGATGTGTATTCTTCATCTCGTCCAAAAATAATCAAAGTTTTACACCTGTCGAGCTCCTGGTAACTAATTTTTTCAATTTCAGTCCCACCCACCTTGCAGGTAAGTCCATCAGTTTTGTTTCATCAACCTCTGTGCCCGTGGCTTTCTCTTTAATCTCCTTTTTTGCCATGAAGCACTAATCTTGTGTGCTCCCCACTTTTCTGAAATTCTCATGTACCCGGCCTTTTAAAAAATTTGCTGATTGTTTCGTGCCTAACAGTGGACATCATTGTAACAACCGCTTAACTCAGTGCCCTGGGCATCTCAGTTTCAGTGTTAGGTTCCTGTCTTACTGCATCAGTCAACATTCTCCGAGTATGTTGCCCAACCTCAGAAATTGCACCTACCTCCCTGCCCACTATTTTCAAAAAGAATATCTTTATTCAGTGTTATGAGCATTTCCTTTTGATCACCAGCCTCTAGGACATCTAGAATATTCCCTTTTGACCTCTCCTGCTCTTTTGTTGTTCTACCATCCTTCCCCTGGTTACATGCTTTTTGAACCTCCTCAACTGATGCCAATCTGTGTTCATGAACATATACTGTAATTTTTAAGTCTCTGAGTTCTTTCATTTCATGACATGACTCATGATATTTATATGGAATTTTAAGTTATTCCATCTCTGATTGCATTAATCTCTGATCGTGTTGCTTTTCTTATTGCAACGAAAAACTCCAAACCTTTGTTCTTTGGTGTTATATGTTTTATCCCTTAATCTAGCTTCCTTTTTGAGGGTCTTGTCACAGTTGCCTGGTCTAACTCCATTTCTGGTCAGTATCAGTTTGAAAAGAAGAGTAAGATTAAAAACTTGATTGCCTTTAGTAGTCTGCCATCTGGACTAACTTTGCCAAATACCCTACTTACAGTAATTATCCTCTTAATTTCTTGGGTCAGGCAGTCTAAAGGTCTCAGACTCCTCCCCATGATAATAAGGATAAAAGTGACATAGTTAGTTAGCACACAAATAGGTTTTTTCTAGGGAATATTTATGAATAAAGTGTTGTCACTGTTACCATAAGGTTGTATATATTGGGCCATGTAAGAATTTACTCAAAGTGATGCTTTTTTTACACCATTTCTTGATACCTATGCTCACTGATCCCAGGTCAGTTACTCACAATATGTGTTGCTTGGATATCCTTTAAATGCTCTTTTTTTTTTTTTTTGTGCTGAGAGTGGAAACAGCTGGGCATTCATTTTTGAAAACTTCTGTCATCTCATTTCCACTGTTTTTGAAAACTTTAGAAATTGCAGTTAGATGTTATATCCAGCATTTATATCATCCTTCACACTCCACTTCCCCCAGCTTACTTGTACATTATAGGTCTGCTGGATTGATGACCCTCCAAAATTTTGAGTAAGCTTCACTAAGACCTTGGACCTTGTACATAAGCAGGCTCGAGCTGTCCCAGGATGTTGTGCCAGACCTTGGTATATATTAAGACATCTTATTAATTCATACTCTTTTCAGTACCATTACAAGCCAGTGACATTAACCTTAACCAAATAGCTGATAGGGGATGGATCAATTATGTCATTCCATTGACAGTTGCTGATTGGCCAAGGGTGGACCCATTGAATGATCAGTGGCAGCAGATACATTTAGATCATTTCTTAAGGGTGATGAAGACTGATGACTCCTCATCAAAACATGAGGGTAGGCTGAGTCCTAACCTGTATATTCCCACGGAATATTTCATGCTTGCCAGACACTGTCTCAGAGAGAAGAGGTTTTCCAGTTTTCATAACCTATGTATTTTTAATGGGAACTTCAGTGAAGGGCGCAAATGGGGAGGTGATAACAAGTAGTGGTGATGTGAGAAGGAGATGGAGTGAGTATTTTGAAGGTTTGTTGAATGTGTTTGATGATAGAGTGGCAGATATAGGGTGTTTTGGTCGAGATGGTGTGCAAAGTGAGAGGGTTAGGGAAAATGATTTGGTAAACAGAGAAGAGGTAGTAAAAGCTTTGCGGAAGATGAAAGCCGGCAAGGCAGCAGGTTTGGATGGTATTGCAGTGGAATTTATTAAAAAAGGGGGTGACTGTATTGTTGACTGGTTGGTAAGGTTTTTTAATGTATGTATGACTCATGGTGAGGTGCCTGAGGACTGGCGGAATGCGTGCATAGTGCCATTGTACAAAGGCAAAGGGGATAGGAGTGAGTGCTCAAATTACAGAGGTATAAGTTTGTTGAGTATTCCTGGTAAATTATATGGGAGGGTATTGATTGAGAGGGTGAAGGCATGTACAGAGCATCAGATTGGGGAAGAGCAGTGTGGTTTCAGAAGTGGTAGAGGATGTGTGGATCAGGTGTTTGCTTTGAAGAATGTATGTGAGAAATACTTAGAAAAGCAAATGGATTTGTATGTAGCATTTATGGATCTGGAGAAGGCATATGATAGAGTTGATAGAGATGCTCTGTGGAAGGTATTAAGAATATATGGTGTGGGAGGCAAGTTGTTAGAAGCAGTGAAAAGTTTTTATCGAGGATGTAAGGCATGTGTACGTGTAGGAAGAGAGGAAAGTGATTGGTTCTCAGTGAATGTAGGTTTGCGGCAGGGGTGTGTGATGTCTCCATGGTTGTTTAATTTGTTTATGGATGGGGTTGTTAGGGAGGTGAATGCAAGAGTTTTGGAAAGAGGGGCAAGTATGAAGTCTGTTGGGGATGAGAGAGCTTGGGAAGTGAGTCAGTTGTTGTTCGCTGATGATACAGCGCTGGTGGCTGATTCATGTGAGAAACTGCAGAAGCTGGTGACTGAGTTTGGTAAAGTGTGTGGAAGAAGAAAGTTAAGAGTAAATGTGAATAAGAGCAAGGTTATTAGGTACAGTAGGGTTGAGGGTCAAGTCAATTGGGAGATGAGTTTGAATGGAGAAAAACTGGAGGAAGTGAAATGTTTTAGATATCTGGGAGTGGATCTGGCAGCGGATGGAACCATGGAAGCGGAATTGGATCATAGGGTGGGGGAGGGGCGAAGATTCTGGGAGCCTTGAAGAATGTGTGGAAGTCAAGAACATTATCTCGGAAAGCAAAAATGGGTATGTTTGAAGGAATAGTAGTTCCAACAATGTTGTATGGTTGCGAGGCGTGGGCTATGGATAGAGTTGTGCGCAGGAGGATGGATGTGCTGGAAATGAGATGTTTGAAGACAATGTGTGGTGTGAGGTGGTTTGATCGAGTAAGTAACGTAAGGGTAAGAGAGATGTGTGGAAATAAAAAGAGCGTGGTTGAGAGAGCAGAAGAGGGTGTTTTGAAATGGTTTGGGCACATGGAGAGAATGAGTGAGGAAAGAATGACCAAGAGGATATATGTGTCGGAGGTGGAGGGAACGAGGAGAAGAGGGATACCAAATTGGAGGTGGAAAGATGGAGTGAAAAAGATTTTGTGTGATCGGGGCCTGAACATGCAAGAGGGTGAAAGGAGGGCAAGGAATAGAGTGAATTGGATCGATGTGGTATACCGGGGTTGACGTGCTGTCAGTGGATTGAATCAAGGCATGTGAAGCGTCTGGGGTAAACCATGGAAAGCTGTGTAGGTATGTATATTTGCGTGTGTGGACGTATGCATATACATGTGTATGGGGGGGTTGGGCCATTTCTTTCGTCTGTTTCCTTGCGCTACCTCGCAAACGCGGGAGACAGCGACAAAAAAAAAAAAAAAAAAAAAAATAATTATTGTTGTTATCAGTATTACTAACCCTCATATCATTTTGTAGGATATATAGTCAAAGCATGGGGTGCCTGCTGAGAAAGCAGTTTTACTCTGTGTCATTTCAGGAACTTTGCTTCAATTCTTGATATTGTAGTTATCAGAGATTTGATTTTCCCCAAACTATTGCTTTTTATATTGCTCTTTTTTACCCTAAATTCATGTCAGTTTAAGGTGCTCAGATCATCTCCTCTTTACCTAGTAACACTGCAGTCAACTTTAAGTGTCCTCTAATCATAGTTTTAATAGAGTATTGTTGGGCACAGCCATTTGGTGCTAACTTCCTCATTCATGCTGCACTCTTAAACATATGAGTTTTATTGGCATTTCTATGTTAAGTTAATGGTTTGTTTTAAATTGATGATGCAGAAACTGTATAATTATGTTATCAATTTTTCCAGTTACAATGTTGATGAACGATATGAGAAGTTTGTTGAACAGTGCAACCAAGTAAAAAATCGTTACATCAGGAAAGAGAGTGCATCTACCTGTACAGTGTTTCAGGACAGGGAGACGGCATATGTCACAGTTTCCACACATAAACCAGTCAGGTAACAAAAAATGAAAGTATTAATCATTTCTATCCTCCTTGTATTGCAATTTCTAAGATTTAGAACAGGAACTGAGTGAAGAGTGCTCATCCTCTTTAAAAGCTTTTGCTGAATGTGCATAGATGAAACCAGGATGAGAAAAAAGGAGAGATAGGATGAGTAGTGGCTTTTCTGCTGATGGAGTTATGGGAATGTGTTAAAAACATTAAGGTAGTGACACTGAGACTGATGTGTGTAAAAATGAAAGTGAATTATAAGATGCAGGTGAAAGTGCTGATGCACCTGGTCTTGAGATGAGTGGGGGAAGAGAGGCAAGCATTTTGGGAGGAGCTGAGTGGTTTCTTGTATTAGTGATGGGTGATTTCAATGCAAGAGCTGGTGATGTGGCAGTTAAAGGTATAACTGGGGGCTTGGGATACCTAGTGTTGTAAATGAAAATGGTGAACAGCTTGTGTGGATCACATGTCTCCCTTGAAGAATCTGTGTGAGAAAAACTTAGTGAAAGAGAAACATATGATAGTATTAATAGAGATGCTTTGTGGAAAAGATTCCAAATGTATGGTATGGAAGAAAAGTTATGCAAAGCAGTGAGGAGTGTTTATCAAGGTATGAAGGTGTGTGTGTGTGTGTGTGTGTGTGTGTGTGTGTGTGTGTGTGATTAGGAAGAGAATGTGATGAATAGCTTCAGGTGAAAGGGGGTCTCTAGCATGGGTGTTTGATGTTGCCAAGGCAATTTAATCTGTTTATTGGTTGGATAATGAGGGAGATAATTGCAAGTTTGTAAGAAAGATAGCCAAGTCTGTAGTATTTGGGATTGGAGGGGAGGGGGGTAGTTAATCACTGTTTGCTGATAATACAGCTCTGGTGTCAGATTCAAGTAAGAAACTGCAGAAGCTGGATTCTGAGTTTAGGAGAGGTTGTGAAAAGAGAAAGTTGATTGAAGTGTGAGTATGAGTTTAAATGGAGAGAACCTGGAGGAGGTGAAGTGTTGTAGATATGTGGGTTTAAAAAGGTACCATGGCCAATAACACAGCTCAGGTGGTAGAGCAGAAGCTGCTTTCTGAGTACAGGAGAGTGTGTGAAAGAGAAAGTTGATTGGAGTGCAACTCTGAATATGAATGGTGAGAACCTAGAGGAGGTGGAGTAATTAAGATGCCAGGGATTAGAAATGGCTGGTGATATAACTATGGGAGCTCAAGTAACCCTTAGGATGGGTGAGGAGGCTAAGGTCTTCAGCACATTGAGGAGTGTCTAGAAAGGGAGGTCACTGTCTGTGAGGGTAAAGATGGGTATGGTTGATGGTATAGTAGTTCCTGTGATGTATGTCTGCAAGTTGTGGGCCATAGGTGAAAAAGTATCGAAGAGGTTCGATGCATTGGAAATGATTTGTTTAAAGACAATATGTGGTGTGAGGAGGGTTGACCGTATAAGAAATGATAAGGTCTGAGAAAAGTGTGGAAGTAGGTTTTTTGGGTCGGGGAGATATGTGACATGAGAGAGCCATGGCAAGTGATACGATGAAAAGGGAAGAAGTGGCAAAAGCCTTATGTGAGATGAAATGTGGCAAGGTGACTGGAGTGGATGCTATTGCAGCTGAATTTCTGAAGGAAGGAGGTGACTGTGTTGTTGTTTGGTGAGTTAAGATATTCATTGTGTGTGTATGGGTCATAATGAAGTGCCTGAGGATTGGCAGAATGCCTGTATAGTGCAATATATTTCTTTTCTTCTTTCACACTATTCGCCATTTCCCGCATTAGCGAGGTTACATTAAGAACAGAGGACTGGGGCTTTGAGGAATATCCTCACCTGGCCCCCTTCTCTGTTCCTTCTTTTGGAAAATTAAAAAAAAAAAAAAAACGAGAGGGGAGGATTTCCAGCCCCCCTCTCCCTTCCCTTTTAGTCACCTTCTACAACACGCAGGGAATACATGGAAAGTTTTCTTTCTCCCCTATCCCCAGGGATATATTTTTTTCTTTTTTTTCTTTTGGCTTTGTCGCTGTCTCCTGCGTCTGCGAGGTAGCGCAAGGAAACAGACGAAAGAAATGGCCCAACCCACCCCTATACACAGGTATATACATACACGTCCACACACGCAAATATACATACCTACACAGCTTTCCATGGTTTACCCCAGACGCTTCACATGCCCTGATTCAATCCACTGACAGCACGTCAACCCCGGTATACCGCATCGCTCCAATTCACTCTATTCCTTGCCCTCCTTTCACCCTCCTGCATGTTCAGGCCCCGATCACACAAAATCCTTTTCACTCCATCTTTCCACCTCCAATTTGGTCTCCCACTTCTCCTCGTTCCCTCCACCTCCGACAGATATATCCTCTTGGTCAATCTTTCCTCATTCATTCTCTCCATGTGCCCAAACCATTTCAAAACACCCTCTTCTGCTCTCTCAACCACACTCTTTTTATTTCCACACATCTCTCTTACCCTTACGTTACTTACTCGATCAAACCACCTCACACCACACATTGTCCTCAAACATCTCATTTCCAGCACATCCATCCTCCTGCGCACAACTCTATCCATAGCCCACGCCTCGCAACCATACAACATTGTTGGAACTACTATTCCTTCAAACATACCCATTTTTGCTTTCCGAGATAATGTTCTCGACTTCCACACATTCTTCAAGGCCCCCAGAATTTTCGCCCCCTCCCCCACCCTATGATCCACTTCCGCTTCCATGGTTCCATCCGCTGCCAGATCCACTCCCAGATATCTAAAACACTTCACTTCCTCCAGTTTTTCTCCATTCAAACTCACCTCCCAATTGACTTGACCCTCAACCCTACTGTACCTAATAACCTTGCTCTTATTCACATTTACTCTTAACTTTCTTCTTCCACACACTTTACCAAACTCAGTCACCAGCTTCTGCAGTTTCTCACATGAATCAGCCACCAGCGCTGTATCATCAGCGAACAACAACTGACTCACTTCCCAAGCTCTCTCATCCCCAACAGACTTCATACTTGCCCCTCTTTCCAAAACTCTTGCATTTACCTCCCTAACAACCCCATCCATAAACAAATTAAACAACCATGGAGACATCACACACCCCTGCCGCAAACCTACATTCACTGAGAACCAATCACTTTTCTCTCTTCCTACACGTACACATGCCTTACATCCTCGATAAAAACTTTTCACTGCTTCTAACAACTTTCCTCCCACACCATATATTCTTAATACCTTCCACAGAGCATCTCTATCAACTCTATCATATGCCTTCTCCAGATCCATAAATGCTACATACAAATCCATTTGCTTTTCTAAGTATTTCTCACATACATTCTTCAAAGCAAACACCTGATCCACACATCCTCTACCACTTCTGAAACCACACTGCTCTTCCCCAATCTGATGCTCTGTACATGCCTTCACCCTCTCAATCAATACCCTCCCATATAATTTACCAGGAATACTCAACAAACTTATACCTCTGTAATATATATATATATATATATATATATATATATATATATATATTTATATATTTTTTTTTTTTTTTTTTTATACTTTGTCGCTGTCTCCCTGCGTTTGCGAGGTAGCGCAAGGAAACAGACGAAAGAAATGGCCCAACCCCCCCCCATACACATGTACATACACACGTCCACACACGCAAATATACATACCTACACAGCTTTCCATGGTTTACCCCAGACGCTTCACATGCCTTGATTCAATCCACTGACAGCACGTCAACCCCTGTATACCACATCGCTCCAATTCACTCTATTCCTTGCCCTCCTTTCACCCTCCTGCATGTTCAGGCCCCGATCACACAAAATCTTTTTCACTCCATCTTTCCACCTCCAATTTGGTCTCCCTCTTCTCCTCGTTCCCTCCACCTCCGACACATATATCCTCTTGGTCAATCTTTCCTCACTCATTCTCTCCATGTGCCCAAACCATTTCAAAACACCCTCTTCTGCTCTCTCAACCACGCTCTTTTTATTTCCACACATCTCTCTTACCCTTACGTTACTTACTCGATCAAACCACCTCACACCACACATTTTCCTCAAACATCTCATTTCCAGCACATCCATCCTCCTGCGCACATCTCTATCCATATCCCACGCCTCGCAACCATACAACATTGTTGGAACCACTATTCCTTCAAACATACCCATTTTTGCTTTCCGAGATAATGTTCTCGACTTCCACACATTTTTCAAGGCTCCCAAAATTTTCGCCCCCTCCCCCACCCTATGATCCACTTCCGCTTCCATGGTTCCATCCGCTGACAGATCCACTCCCAGATATCTAAAACACTTCACTTCCTCCAGTTTTTCTCCATTCAAACTCACCTCCCAATTGACTTGACCCTCACCCCTACTGTACCTAATAACCTTGCTCTTATTCACATTTACTCTTAACTTTCTTCTTCCACACACTTTACCAAACTCAGTCACCAGCTTCTGCAGTTTCTCACATGAATCAGCCACCAGCGCTGTATCATCAGCGAACAACAACTGACTCACTTCCCAAGCTCTCTCATCCCCAACAGACTTCATACTTGCCCCTCTTTCCAGGACTCTTGCATTTACCTCCCTAACAACCCCATCCATAAACAAATTAAACAACCATGGAGACATCACACACCCCTGCCGCAAACCTACATTCACTGAGAACCAATCACTTTCCTCTCTTCCTACACGTACACATGCCTTACATCCTCGATAAAAACTTTTCACTGCTTCTAACAACTTGCCTCCCACACCATATATTCTTAATACCTTCCACAGAGCATCTCTATCAACTCTATCATATGCCTTCTCCAGATCCATAAATGCTACATACAAATCCATTTGCTTTTCTAAGTATTTCTCACATACATTCTTCAAAGCAAACACCTGATCCACACATCCTCTACCACTTCTGAAACCGCACTGCTCTTCCCCAATCTGATGCTCTGTACATGCCTTCACCCTCTCAATCAATACCCTCCCATATAATTTACCAGGAATACTCAACAAACTTATACCTCTGTAATTTGAGCACTCACTCTTATCCCCTTTGCCTTTGTACAATGGCACTATGCACGCATTCCGCCAATCCTCAGGCACCTCACCATGAGTCATACATACATTAAATAACCTTACCAACCAGTCAACAATACAGTCACCCCCTTTTTTAATAAATTCCACTGCAATACCATCCAAACCTGCTGCCTTGCCGGCTTTCATCTTCCGCAAAGCTTTTACTACCTCTTCTCTGTTTACCAAATCATTTTCCCTAACCCTCTCACTTTGCACACCACCTCGACCAAAACACCCTATATCTGCCACTCTGTCATCAGACACATTCAACAAACCTTCAAAATACTCATTCCATCTCCTTCTCACATCACCGCTACTTGTTATCACCTCCCCATTTACGCCCTTCACTGAAGTTCCCATTTGCTCCCTTGTCTTACGCACCCTATTTACCTCCTTCCAGAACATCTTTTTATTCTCCCTAAAATTTACTGATAGTCTCTCACCCCAACTCTCATTTGCCCTTTTTTTCACCTCTTGCACCTTTCTCTTGACCTCCTGTCTCTTTCTTTTATACTTCTCCCACTCAATTGCATTTTTTCCCTGCAAAAATCGTCCAAATGCCTCTCTCTTCTCTTTCACTAATACTCTTACTTCTTCATCCCACCACTCACTACCCTTTCTAAACAGCCCACCTCCCACTCTTCTCATGCCACAAGCATCTTTTGCGCAATCCATCACTGATTCCCTAAATACATCCCATTCCTCCCCCACTCCCCTTACTTCCATTGTTCTCACCTTTTTCCATTCTGTACACAGTCTCTCCTGGTACTTCCCCACACAGGTCTCCTTCCCAAGCTCACTTACTCTCACCACCTTCTTCACCCCAACATTCACTCCTCTTTTCTGAAAACCCATACTAATCTTCACCTTAGCCTCCACAAGATAATGATCAGACATCCCTCCAGTTGCACCTCTCAGCACATTAACATCCAAAAGTCTCTCTTTCGCACGCCTGTCAATTAACACGTAATCCAATAACGCTCTCTGGCCATCTCTCCTACTTACATAAGTATACTTATGTATATCTCGCTTTTTAAACCAGGTATTCCCAATCATCAGTCCTTTTTCAGCACATAAATCTACAAGCTCTTCACCATTTCCATTTACAACACTGAACACCCCAGTGCATACCAATTATTCCCTCAACTGCCACATTACTCACCTTTGCATTCAAATCACCCATCACTATAACCCGGTCTCGTGCATCAAAACCGCTAACACACTCATTCAGCTGCTCCCAAAACACTTGCCTCTCATGATCTTTCTTCTCATGCCCAGGTGCATATGCACCAATAATCACCCACCTCTCTCCATCAACTTTCAATTTTACCCATATTAATCGAGAATTTACTTTCTTACATTCTATCACATACTCCCACAACTCCTGTTTCAGGAGTATTGCTACTCCTTCCCTTGCTCTTGTCCTCTCACTAACCCCTGACTTCACTCCCCAGACATTTCCAAACCACTCTTCCCCTTTATATATATATATATATATATATATATATATATATATATATATATATATATATATATTGAGGGTCAAGTCAATTGGGAGATAAGTTTGAATGGAGAAAAACTGGAGGAAGTAAAGTGTTTTAGATATCTGGGAGTGGATCTGGCAGCGGATGGAACCATGGAAGTGGAAGTGGATCATAGGGTGGGGGAGGGGGCGAAAATTCTGGGAGCCTTGAAGAATGTGTGGAAGTCGAGAACATTATCTCAGAAAGCAAAAATGGGTATGTTTGAAGGAATAGTGGTTCCAACAATGTTGTATGGTTGCGAGGCGTGGGCTGTGGATAGAGTTGTGTGCAGGAGGATGGATGTGCTGGAAATGAGATGTTTGAGGACAATGTGTGGTGTGAGGTGGTTTGATAGAGTAAGTAACGTAAGGGTGAGAGAGATGTGTGGAAATAAAAAGAGCGTGGTTGAGAGAGCAGAAGAGGGTGTTTTGAAATGGTTTGGGCACATGGAGAGAATGAGTGAGGAAAGATTGACCAAGAGGATATATGTGTCGGAGGTGGAGGGAATGAGGAGAAGAGGGAGACCAAATTGGAGGTGGAAGGATGGAGTGAAAAAGATTTTGTGTGATCGGGGCCTGAACATGCAGGAGGGTGAAAGGAGGGCAAGGAATAGAGTGAATTGGAGCGATGTGGTATACCAGGGTTGACGTGCTGTCAGTGGATTGAATCAAGGCATGTGAAGCGTCTGGGGTAAACCATGGAAAGCTGTGTAGGTATGTATATTTGCGTGTGTGGACATATGTATATACATGTGTATGGGGGTGGGTTGGGCCATTTCTTTCGTCTGTTTCCTTGCGCTACCTCGCAAACGCGGGAGACAGCGACAAAGCAAAAAAAAAAAAAAAAAAAAAACATAATTCATACTGTCTGCCTTTATTCATTCCCATCGCCCCTGCCACACATAGAATAACAACCCCCTCCCCCCTCATGTGTGCGAGGTAGCGCTAGGAAACGACAACAAAGGCCCCATTCGTTCACACTCAAACTCTAGGTGTCATGTAATAATGCACCGAAACCACAGCTCCCTTTCCACATCCAGGCCGCACAGAACTTTCCATGGTTTACCCCAGACGCTTCACATTCCCTGGTTCAATCCATTGACAGCATGTCGACCCTGGTATACCACATCGTTCCAATTCACTCTATTCCTTGCACGCCTTTCACCCTCCTGCATGTTCAGGCCCCAATCACTCAAAATCTTTTTCACTCTATCTTTCCACCTCCAATTTGTTCTCCCACTTCTCCTCGTTCCCTCCACCTCTGACACTTATATACTCTTGGTCAATCTTTCCCCACTAATTCTCTCCATGTGACCAAACCATTTCCTTACACCCTATTCTGCTCTCTCAACCACACTTTTTATTACCACACATCTCTCTTAACCTTTCATTACTTTCTCAATCAAACCACCTCACACCACATATGTCCTCAAACATCTCATTTCCACCCTCCTGTGCACAACTCTATCTATAGTCCATGCCTCTCAACCATATAACATTGGTGGAACCAGTATTCCTTCAAACATACCCATTTTTGCTGTCCGAGATGATGTGCTTGCCTTCCATACATTCTTCAATGCTCCCAGTACCTTCACCCCCTCCCCATCCTGTGACTCACTTCCACTTCCATGGTTCCATCCACTGCCAAATCCACTCCCAGATATCTAATACACTTCAATTCCTCCAGTTTTTTTCCATTCAAACTTACCTCCCAATTGACTTGTCCCTCCACCTTACTGAACCTAAAACCTTGCTCTTATTCATATTTATTCTCAGCTTTCTTCTTTCACACATTTACCAAACTCAGTCACCAGCTTCTGCAATTTCTCACCTGAATCAGCTACCAGCACTGTATCATCAGTGAACAACAGCTGACCCACTTCCCAAGCCCAACCATCGACAATAGACTGCATACTTGCCCCTCTTTCCAAAACTCTTTCATTCACCTCGCTAACAACCCTGTCCATAAACAAATTAAACAACCGTGGAGACATCATGCACCCCTGCCACAAACCAACATTCACTGGGAACCAATCACTTTCCTCACTTCCTACTTGTATGCATGCCTTACATCCTTGATAATAACTTTTCACTGCTTCTAGCAACTTGCCTTCCACACCATATACTCTTAATACCTTCCACAAAGCATCTCTATCAACTTTGTCATATGCCTTCTCCAGATCCATAAATGCTCCATACAAATCCATTTGTTTTCTAATTATTTCCCACATACATTCTTCAAAGCAAACACCTGATCCACAAATCCTCTACAACTTCTGAAACCACACTGCTCTTCCCCAATCTGATGCTCCATACATGCCTTCACACTCTGAATCAATACCCTCCCTTTTACATTTCCCAGGAATACTCAACAAACTTACACCTCTGTAATTTGAACACTCACCTTTATCCCCTTTGCCTTTGTACAATGGCACTATGCATGCATTCTGCCAATCCTCAGGCACTTCACCATGAACCATACATACATTGAATATCCTCACCAACCAGTCAACAGAACAGTCACCCCCTTTCTTGATAAATTCCACTGCGATACCATCCAAACCTGCCCCCTTGCCGGCTTTCATCTTCCGCAAAGCCCTCACTTTCTCTGTTTACCAAGCCATTCTTCCTGACCCTTTCACTTCGCACACCAACTTGACCAAAATACCCCATATCTGCCACTCTATCATCAAACACATTCAACATACCTTTGGAATACTCACTCCATCTCCTTCTCACTTCACCACTACTTGTTATTACCTCCCCATTAGCTCCCTTCACCCATGTTCCCATTTGTTCTCTTGTCTTATGCACTTTATTTACCTCCTTCCAAAACATCTTTTTATTCTTCCTAAAATTTAATGATACTTTCTCACCCCAACTCTCATTTGCCCTCTTTTTTACCTCTTGCACCTTTCTCTTGACCTCCAGCCTCTTTCCTTTATACATTTGCACTATTTCCCTGCAAAAATCGTCCAAATGCCTCTCTCTTCTCTTTCATGAACCATCTTATTTCTTCATCCCTCCACTCACTACCCTTTTTAATCTGCCCACCTCCCACCTTTCTCGTGCCTAAGGCATCTTTTGCGCAAGCCATCACTGCTTCCCTAAATACATTCAGTTCCTCCCCCTCTCCCTTTCGTCATTTGCTCTCACGTTTTTCCATTCTGCCCTCAATTTCTTCTGATACTTCCTCACACAAGTCTCCTCTCCAGCTCACTTACTCTCACCACTCTCTTCACCCAAACATTCTCTCTTCAGAACACCTAAACAAATCTTCACCTTTGCGTACACAAGATAATGATCACTTATCCCTCCAGTTGCCCCTCTCAACACAGTAACATCCAAAAGTCTCTCTTTCACATGCCTATCAATTAACATGTAATCCAATAACGCTCTCTGGCCATCTCTCTTACATACATATATTTATTTTATTATACTTTGTCGCTGTCTCCCGCGTTAGGGAGGTAGGGCAAGGAATCAGACAAAAGAATGGCCCATCCCACCCACATACTCATGTATATACATACACTTCCACACATGCACTTATACATACCTTTACATTTTAATGTATACCCATATATACATGCACAGACATAAACATATATACGCATTTACATAATTCATACTTGCTGCCTTTATTCAATCCCTTCACCACCCTGCCACATATGAAATGACCCCCCACCACCACCACCACCACACCGAAACCCCCCCCCAACCACCCCCACCCCCCACCCCACCCCGCCACCACCGCACGCGCATGAGGTCATGCTAGGAAAAGACAAAATCTTTTTCACTCCATCCTTCCACCTCCAATTTGGTCCCCCACTTCTCGTTCCCCCCACCTCTGACACATATATCCTCTTTGTCAATCTTTCCTTACTCATGTGACCAAACCATTTCAATACACCCTTTTCTGCTCTCTCAACTACTCCCTTTTATTACTTACTCGATCAAACCACCTCACACCACATATTGTCCTCAAACATCTCATTTCCAACACATCCACTCTCCTCCTCACAACCCTCTCTATACTCACGCCTTGCAACCATACAACATTGTTGGAACCACTATTCCTTCAAACATACCCTTTTTTGCTTTCTGAGATAATGTTCTCGCCTTCCACAAATTCTTCAATGCTCTCTGAACCTTCGCCCCCTCCCCCACCCTGTGACTCACCTCTGCTTCCATGGTTCCATCCACTGCCACATCCACTCCCAGATATCTAAAACATTTCACTTCCTCTAGTTTTTCTCCATTCAAACTTACCTCCCAATTGACTTCTTCATCAACCCTACTGTACTTTATATCCTTGCTTGTATTCACATTTACTCTCAGCTTTATTCTTTCACACACTTTACCAAACTCAGTCACCAACATCTGCAGTTTCTCACATGAATCAGCCACCAGCGCTGTATCATCACCGAACAACAACTGACTCACTTCCCAAGCCTTCTCATCCGCAACAGACTGCATACTTGCCCCTCTCTCCAAAACTCTTGCATTCACCTCCCTAACAACCCCATCCATAAACAAATTTAACGTCCATGGAGGCATCACGCACCCCTACCACAAACCGACATTCACTGAGAACCAATCACTTTCCTCTCTTCCTACTTGTACACATGCCTTACATCCTTGATAAAAACTTTTCACTGCTTCTAGCAACTTGCCTCCCACACAATATACTCTTAATACTTTCCACAGAGCATCTCCATCAACTCTATCATATGTCTTCTCCAGATCCATAAATGCTACATACAAATCCATCTGTTTTTCTAAGTATTTCTCACATTCTTCAAAGCATACACCTGATCCACACATCCTCTACCACTTCTGAAACCACACTGCTCTTCCCCAATCTGATACTCTGTACATGCTTTCACCCTCTCAATCAATACCCTCCTATATAATTTCCCAGGAATACTCAACAAACTTATACCTCTGTAATTTGAACACTCGCCTTTATCCTCTTTGCCTTTGTACATGGCACTATTCATGCATTCCACCAATCCTCAGGCATTCCACCATGAGTCATACATGCACTGAATATCCTCACCAGCCAGTCAACTACAGTCACCCATTTTTTGATAAATTCCACTGCAATACCATCCAAACCCGCCGACTTTCATCTTCCTTAAGGCTTTCAGTATCTCTTCTCTGTTTACCAAACCATTCTCCCTAACCCTCTCATTTCGCACACCACCTCGACCAAAACACTCTATATCTGCCACTCTGTCATCTAACACTTTCAACAAACCTTCAAAACACTCACCCCATCTCCTCACATCACCACTACTTGTTATTACCTCCCCATTAGCCCACTTCACCGATGTTCCCATTTGTTCTCTTGTCTTATGCAGTGTATTTACCTCCTTCTAAAACATCTTTTTATTCTCCCTAAAATTTAATGATACTCTCTCACCCATCTCTCATTTGCCCTCTTTTTCACCTTTTGCACCTTTCTCTTGACCTCCTGCCTTTTACTTTTATACATACACAGTCATTTGCACTATTTCCCCGCAAAAATTGTCCAAATGCCTCGCTTCTCTTTCACTAATAGTCTTACTTCATCATCCCTCCACTCACTACCCTTTCTAATCTGCCCACCTCCCACACTTCTCATGCATCAAGCATCTTTTGCACAAGCCATCACTGCTTCCCTAAATACATTCAATTCCAACCTCCACTCCCCGTACGCCCTTTGCTCTCACCTTGTTCCATTTTGCATCCTGTCTCTCCTGATACTTCCTCACACAAGTCTCCTTTCCAGTCTCACTTACTCTCACCACTCTCTTCTCCCAAACATTCTCATTTCTTTTCTGAAAACCTCTAGAAATCTTCACCTTTGCCTCCAGAAGATAATGATCAGACATCCCTCCAGTTGCACCTTTCAGCACAGTCACATCCAAAAGTCCCCCTTCATGTGCTTATCAATTAACACGTAATCCAATAACGCTCTCTGGCCGTCTCTCCTACTTACATATACTTATAGATATATCTTTTTTTAAACCAGGTATTCCCAATCACCAGTTCTTTTTCAGCACACAAATCTACAAGCTCTTCACCTTTTCCATTTACAACACTGCTTATTATTCACCTTTGCATTCAAATCACCCATCACTATAACCTGGTCTCATGCATCAGAGCTACTAACACACTCACTCAGCTTCTCAAAAACACTTGCCTCTCATGATCTTTCTTCCCATTTATATTTGTATTTATTCATTATACTTAATCGCCATCTCCCACATCAGTAAGGTAGCACAAGGCAACAGATGAGGAGTGGCCCAACCCACCCACATACACATGTATATACATAAATGCCCATACACGCACATATACATACATATACATTTCAACATATATATACATATACATACACAGACATACACAAATATGCACATGTACGTATTCATACTTGCTGCCTTCATCCATTCCTGTTGCCACCCTGCCACAAATGAAATAACATCTGCCCTCCCCCCCTCCAGCGAGGTAGCACCAGGTAAAGACAAAAAGGGCCACATTCATTCACACTCAGTACATAGCTGTCATGTGTATTGCACCGAAACCATAGCTCCCTTTCCACATCAAGGCCCCAAGTCCCCAGACACTTTACATGTCCTGGTTCAATCCATTGAGAGCACGTCCACCCTGTTACACCACATCATTCCCATTCACTCTATTCCATGATGCCTTTCACCCTCCTGTATGTTCAGGCCTCAATCGCTCAAAATCTTTTTCACTCCATCCTTCCACCTCCAGTTGGGTCTTCTGCTTCTCCTTGTTCCCTCCACTTCTTACACATATATCCTCTTTGTCAATCTTTCCTCACTCATTCTCTCCATGTGTCACAACCACCATTTCAACACACCCTCTTCAGCTCCCTCAACCACACTTTTTCTATTACCACACATATCTCTTACCCTTTCATTACTTACTCGATCAGACCTCCTCACACCACACATTTTCCTCAAACATTTCATTTCCAACACATTCACCCTCCTCCACACAACCCTATCTATAGCCCATGCCTTGCAACCATATAACATTGTTGGAACCACTATCCCTTCAAACATATCCATTTTTGCTCTCTTAGATAACGTTTGTGCCTTCCAAACATTCTTCAACCTTTACCTCCCCCCCCCCCCCACACTGTGACATTTCCACTTCCATAGTTCCATCTGCTGCTAAGTCCACTCCTGGATATCTAAAACACTTCACTTCCTCCTGTTTTTCTCCAGTCAAAGTTACCTACCAATTTACTTGTTCCTCCACCCTACTGAACTTAATAACCTTGCTCTTATTCACATTTACTCTCAACTTTTTCCTTTCACATACTACCAAGCTCAGTCACCAACTTTTGCAGTTTCTCACCCGAATTATCCTCCAGCGATGCTTCATCAGCAAACAACAACTGACTCGCTTCCCAAGCCTTCTTATCCACAACAGACTGCATACTTGCCCCTCTTTCCAAAAGTCTTGCATTCACCTCCTCAACCATCCCATCCATAAACAAATTAAACAACCATGGAGACATCACACACCCCTGAAGCAAACCAACATTCACTGGGAACCAACCACTTTTCTCTCTTCCTAGTTGTACACATGCCTTACATCCTCCATAAAAACTTTTCGCTGCTTCTAGCCACTTACCTCCCACACCATACACTCTTGGAACCTTCAACAAAGCATCTCTATCAACCCTATCATATGCCTTCTCCAGGTCCATAAATACTACATACAAGTCAATTTGTTTTTCTAAGTATTTCTCTCATACATTCTTCGTTTTTCTAAGTATTTCTCTCATACATTCTTCAAAGCAAACAACTGATCCGCACATCCTCTACCACTTCTGAAACCACACTGCTCTTCCCCAATCTGATGCTCTGTACATGCCTTTACCATCTCAATCAATACCCTCCTATATATTTTCCTGGGAATACTCAACAAACTTATGCCTCTGTAATTTGAACACACCTTTATCCCCTTTGCCTTTGTACTATTGCACTATGCATGCATTCTGCTAATCCTCAGACACTTTACCATGACCCATACATGCAATGAATATTCTTACCAACCAAACAACAACACAGTCACCCCCTTTTTTAATAGTTTCCACGGCAATGCCATCAAGACCCGCCGCCACCTTGCTGGCTTGCATCTACCGCAAATCTTTCACTACCTCTTCTCTGTTTACCAAATCATTCTCCCAGACCCTTTCCTTTCGCACATCACCCTGACCAAAACACCCTTTATCTGCCACTCCATCATCAAACACATTCAACAAACCTTCAAAATACTCTCTCCATCTCCTCCTCACTTCATCACTACTTGTTACCACCTCCCTATTTGACCCCCTTCACAGATGTTCTCATTTGTTCTCTTGTTGTATGCACTTTATTTACCTCCTTCGAAAACATCTCTGTATTCTCCCTAAAATTTAATGATATTCTCTCACCCCAACTCTCATTCGCCCTCTTTTTCACCTCTTGCACTTTTCTTTTGGCCGCCTGCTTCTTTCTTTTACACATCTCCCAGTCATTTCCACTACTTCCCTGCAAAAATGATCTAAATGCCTCTCTCTTCTCTTTCATTAACAATTTTACTTCTTCATCCCACCACTCTCTACACTTTCTTATCTGCCTACCTCTCACCTTTTTCATGCCACATGTATCTTTTGTGCAAACCATCACTGCTTCCTTAAATACATTCCATTCCTCCCCCACTCCATTTATGTCATTTGCTTTCACCTGTTATCATTCTGCACTCAATCTCTCCTGGTACTTCCTCACACAAGTCTCCTTTCCAAGCTCACTTACTCTCACCACTCTCTTCCCCCCAACATTTTCTCTTCTTTTTTGAAAACCTCTACAAATCTTCACCTTCACCTCAACAACATAATGATCAGACATCCCTCCAGCTGCCCCTCTCAGGACATTAACATCCAAAAGTATCTCTCTTACACACCTATCAATTAACACGTAATCCAGTCACATCCTCTGGCCATCTCTCCCACTCATACATATACTTATGTATATCTCTCTTTAAACCAGGTATTCCCAATCACCAGTCCTTTTTCAGCACACAAATCTACAAGCTCTTCACTATTTACATTTACAACACTGAATACCCTATGTACACCAATTATACCCTCAACTGCCACATTACTCACCTTTGCATTCAAATCACCCGTCACTATGACCTGGTCTCATGCATCAAAGCTGTTAACACACTCACTCTGCTATTCCCAAAACACTTGCCTCATGATCTTTCTTCTCATGACCAGGTGCATAGAAAACCAATAATCACCCATCTCTCTCCATCCACTTTAAGTTTTACCCATATCAATCAAGAGTTTACTTTCTTACTCTGTCACATACTCTCACAACAACTGCTTCAGAAGGAGTGCTACTCCTTCCTTTGCTCTCGTCCTCTAACGAAACCCTGACTTTACTCCCAAGACATTCTCAGACCACTCTTCCCTTTACCCTTGAGCTTCATTTCATTCAGAGGCAAAACATCAGATTTCTTTCCTCAAACATACTACCTATCTCCTTTTTTGTCATCTTGGTTACATCCACACACATTTAGACACCCCAATCTGAGGCTTCGAGGAAGATGAGCACTCCCCGCATGACTCGCTGTTTCCTGTGTTGTAGGGTAGCGACAGGAATGGATGAAGGCAGCAAGTATGGATGTATACATATTTTTTTTTTTTTTTTTTGCTTTGTCGCTGTCTCCCGCATTTGCGAGGTAGCGCAAGGAAACAGACAAAAGAAATGGCCCAACTCACCCCCATACACATGTATATACATACGTCCACACACGCAAATATACATACCTACACAGATTTCCATGGTTTACCCCAGACGCTTCACATGCCTTGATTCAATCCACTGACAGCACATCAACCCCGGTATACCACATCGCTCCAATTCACTCTATTCCTTGCCCTCCTTTCACCCTCCTGCATGTTCAGGCCCCGATCACACAAAATCTTTTTCACTCCATCTTTCCACCTCCAATTTGGTCTCCCTCTTCTCCTCGTTCCCTCCACCTCCGACACATATATCCTCTTGGTCAATCTTTCCTCACTCATTCTCTCCATGTGACCAAACCATTTCAAAACACCCTCCTCTGCTCTCTCAACCACGCTCTTTTTATTTCCACACATCTCTCTTACCCTTACGTTACTTACTCGATCAAACCACCTCACACCACACATTGTCCTCAAACATCTCATTTCCAGCACATCCATCCTCCTGCGCACAACTCTATCCATAGTCCACGCCTCGCAACCATACAACATTGTTGGAACCACTATTCCTTCAAACATACCCATTTTTGCTTTCCGAGATAATGTCCTCGACTTCCACACATTCTTCAAGGCTCCCAGAATTTTCGCCCCCTCCCCCACCCTATGATCCACTTCTGCTTCCATTGTTCCATCCGCTGCCAGATCCACTCCCAGATATTTAAAACACTTCACTTCCTCCAGTTTTTCTCCATTCAAACTCACCTCCCAATTGACTTGACCCTCAACCCTACTGTACCTAATAACCTTGCTCTTATTCACATTTACTATTAACTTTCTTCTTTCACACACTTTACCAAACTCAGTCACCAGCTTCTGCAGTTTCTCACATGAATCAGCCACCAGCGCTGTATCATCAGCGAACAACAACTGACTCACTTCCCAAGCTCTCTCATCCCCAACAGACTTCATACTTGCCCCTCTTTCCAAAACTCTTGCATTCACCTCCCTAACAACCCCATCCATAAACAAATTAAACAACCATGGAGACATCTCACACCCCTGCCGCAAACCTACATTCACTGAGAACCAATCACTTTCCTCTCTTCCTACACGTACACATGCCTTACATCCTCGATAAAAACTTTTCACTGCTTCTAACAACTTGCCTCCCACACCATATATTCTTAATACCTTCCACAGAGCATATACATATACATATGTATATATATATATATATATATATATATATATATATATATATATATATATATATATATATATATATATATATATATATATCTACCTCGCTATCGTGGGAAATAGCGAATAGTATGAAAAAAAAAAATATATATATATATATATATATATATATATATATATACATATTTCTTTTCTTTCTTTTAAACTATTCGCCATTTCCCGCGTTAGCGAGGTAGCGTTAGGAACAGAGGACTGGGCCTTTTTTTGAATATCCTCACCTGGCCCCCTCTGTTCCTTCTTTTGGAAAATTTAAAAAAAAAAACGAGAGGGGAGGATTTCCAGCCCCCGCTCCCTCCCCTTTTAGTCGCCTTCTACGACACGCAGGGAATACGTGGGAAGTATATGTATATATATATATATATATATATATATATATATATGTGTGTGTCTGTGTATGTATATATATGTATTTGTTGATATTTGTATGTATATATGCATGGATGGGCATTTATGTATATATTTGTGTTTATGAGTGGTTGGGTCATTCTTCATCTGTTTTCGTGCGTTACTTTGCTGACGCTGGAAACAGTGGTTAAGTATAATAATGATAATTATAATAATAATGATATACATATTTGTATATAAAGGTAAGTATGTGATTTACTGAGGTCTGAAATTATTGAATGTACATGGTAAGTTGTATGGAAGAGTGGAGATTGAGAGGGTGGTGGTATGCACAAAGCATCAGATTGGGGAAGAACACTATGGTTTTAGGAGTGTTAAAGGATATGTGGATCAGATGTCTGCTTTTAAGAATGTGTACAAGAAATTGGTAGATAGCAGTTGATAGGCAGCTGTCAAACAGGGAGGTATATTACCAGTACTACCCACCTGGATATCAGGAGGGTTAGTGACAGCTGTGCAGTGAGCCAAGACTTCAGGGGATGTCAAGTTGCACTCTGCTCAGGTAGCTATCTTTTCTTTCTGCCCCACCCACACATGGACTGCTGGTATTCTGTCCACAAACACTCAATCTCTCCTTGTCACACATAACACTTGATAAAACCTAACTCATGCAACTTGTTCTTCAAAACTCTGGATTTTTCTGCAGTAAGTGCCAAGCTCTAACCCTACCTTTTGGCAAAATGGTAGGAGCAGTAGATAAAAGCAGTAGGTAGGAACATTAGGCAGGATTATTAGGTAGAAGTAGTAGGTTGGAACATTAGACAGGAACATTAGGTATGAGTAGTTGGTGGGAACATGAGGAAGGAGCCTCTGGAAACATTGCACTAGAGGTACCCTCTTCCAGTGGCCTGTTAAGAGTGAGGCACTGAAGGCTAAGAAGCTACACTAGAGTTCACCAGTTATGGAGACTCTTTTGTCTTGGCCACCCCCTTGAGAGAGTTCCCAGAGGGAACTAGCATCAGAGGTATAAAAAGATAGTGAGAAATACTTAATGAAACAGGATTTGCCAGTGGCATTTATGGATCTGGGTTGATAGAGATGCTTGACAGGTGAGTCAGTTGTTTGTTGGTGATAACATGCTGGTGGCAGATTTCAGTGAAATATCTGAGTTTAGGAGAGTGTATGAAGGGAGGTAGTTTAGAGTGAATGTGGATAGGTCAAACAGTGAAAAGAGACAGGTTATATGAAGTGTGACTTTGAATGGAGAAGACTTGGAGGAAATGGAATGCTTTGGATACCTAGAAGTGGAAATGGCAGCAAATGGAATCATGGGAGCTGAATTGAGCAGTAGGGAAGGTGAGAGGGCAAAGGACTTCAGTGCATTAAGGAATGTATGTAAAAAGAGGTAATTATCTTTGACAAAGATGGGTATGTCTGGTAATATAGTAGTCCCATCAGTGTTGTATGGATGCAAAGTATGGGCATTGGACCAAATTGTTGTGAATAGGGTGAATGTGTCAGAAATTAAATGTCTGAGGACAATATGTGATGTAAGGACAGTTGATCAAATAAGAAATTATAAGGTTAGAGCAGTAAGAGGTGTATTTATGACAGAATTGGAGGAGGTGTGGTGAAATGGTTTGGACATACAGAGAGGTTGAGTGAGGAAAAGATGACTAAGAGGGTACATATATCAGAAGAAGGAACAAGGAAAAGGAGGAAACCAAGGAGTAGGTGGAAGGATGGGGTGAAAGATGCTTTGAAGGTTGTGGGTTTGAACATGCAGGAGGGTGTAAGGCATGCAACGGATAGAGCAAATTAGAGTGTTGGAGTTTACAAGAGATGGTGAACTATCAGTTGGCTGGACCAGGGCATAATAAATGGTCAGGGGCCTGGTTGTGGATAGAAAGGGTCTCTCATTTTCATGCATTATACATGATAGCTAGAGAGTGGATGTGAACAAATAAGTACAAATGAGGGTACCTTGCTATCATGGGAAGTAGCATACATATGTGAAAAAAATCAATTATATTTTGTTAAGTGCAGTACTTCATATTTGTGATATTTTTTTATATATTTGTACATTTTCTTTTTGCATATAATTTGAAGTAATGAGATAAGAGACTCGTCCAAGACAAAACTTAAATCACTCAATTTGAGCAAGTTAAGGAAGAACCTCAGGGGTACAGGATCTAGTGAAGCAGATACTGTAAGTATGACAAGTGGACATAGTTCAAGAATACTGAGAGGAGCACTGAGACGATCACCACGTAAACAATTACGACAGTCTGAAAGGTCTCTGAAAATGTAAGTATTGATGATATTTTGCATTTTTGTATAAGGGAATAGCCATAAGAATGTCAAAGAATCATGATACATTAGTGTAAATGAAACTGAATTTCCATGACATCCTCTGATGTTTTGTATTGATGCTATTACTAAGATGCATATTTTGATATTGAGGTACTCATTTGAATTGGTCTTACTGCGTGGATGAATATGCATACATTGGGTGTTGGGGGTTCGATGGCCAAGTAAGATTACTTCTTAGAGGGAAAAAAATTTAGAAAAAAATTTAGAATTTCTTAGTAATGAGGTCAGTGATAAGGCAAGGCTCCAGTTTTGATATCCATAGCCTGAAAACATCCAAAATCCAAACACTCATGCATTTAAGATTCATATCAAAATGGCACTAGAGTTTCCAAAGATTGAATTCAGTTATTTATGTGGATTTTGCCCTTGATCTGCCCTATAATAGTGTCCAAACCCCAGCACTTCATCTCCAAGCTCTGCTTAAGTCCTCATTACACTAGGTAGAAGCAGAGACAGATAAGAATTTTAAGAAAGTATAGTAAATAATAGTGATGGGGTTAGAGAGTATCAGCTAACTTTAGAGAATAAGAAAATCTTTTGGAATGAGGTGAATAGTGTGAGGAGAACAAGAGAGGAAATGGGAGAGACAGTGAGGGGAGCACATGGGGAAGTGGTAGCAGGCGTGAAAGAAGTGAAAAAGATTTGGAGTGAGTGTATTTGAGACAAGATTGCATGCAAAGCAAGAGAGTCTTGTCAAATGATATAATGAAAAAATAGTTGGTGAAGTGAAAGCCTCATGCAAGAAGCAGCATGTTAAAGTGGCAGGATTGGATTGGATGGCAGTTTACTTTCTCATAAAAGGAGGTGAGAGCTTTGATAATTGGTTAGTTAGGGTATTTAGAATTTGCATGATCTAAGGTGATATGCATGAAAATTGGCAGAATGCATATAAAGTGCTCTTATATAAGGGCAAAGGGGACAAAAGTTAATGCTCAGATCCGAGAGGTAAAAGTGTGTTGAGTATGCCTGGCAAGGTGCCTGAGAGTGATGACTGAGACGGTGGTGACATTGACAGAACATGACTGGGGAGAAGCAGCATTTGTTTAGGAAAGGCAGAGCAAGTGTAAAACAAGTGTTTACTTTGAAGAATTATTGTTTGAAATAATTGGAAAAAGAGGCTTTTAATGAACTGAAGAAGTCTATGTTGGGGTTCATAGAGAAACCTTGTGGAAGATATTATGAATATATGACTTAAATGGAAGGCTACTAAAAGAGGTGGAGTTTTTACTGGGAGAGTTAGGCAGGTGTGCAAGTAAAAAGGGAAGAGGGTAAGTGATTACCAGTGAAAGTAGGTCTGCATAAAGAATCTGTGATGCCACCATGGTTATTTTAGTCTGTTTATGAACAGGATAGTGAGATGATGCTTGGGAGGTGAATGAGCTGCTGTTTGTAGGTGACACAGCTCCGGTGGCAGATGCCAGGGAGAAACTCCAAAAGTTTGTGACTATGGAATAGGAGAAAGTTGAGAGTAGATTTGAACAAAAGTGAGGTACAGCAGGGTAATGAGATAGGATGGCTTTATTGTAAGTTTGAATGAGCTAAACCTAGGAGAAGTTCATTGCCTTAGGTACTTAGTGGTGATATGGCAATGGATGGAACAATGGGGCCTAAAATGAGCCATGGGATGGAGAGGAAACTAAAGTCCTGGGATGCATTAAGGAAAGTATGGAAGGAGAGGTCACTGTCTTTTGGAAGGGCTGGATGTATTTGAAGTTATTATAGTCCCAGAAATGTTGTAAGGATGCAAGTCTTGTGTCTCAAATGCAAAAGAAAGAAAGAAGGTGAATGTGTTGGAGTGAAATGCCAGTGTGATGTGTGTCATGTTGATCATGTGAGAAATCACTTCCTTCAATTTTTCTGCATTTAAACTCGGATCCTAATTAACCTATTCCTTAGCTCTGCTAAAACTAATAACCTTGATTTTATCCACATTTACTCGCAAATTTTTTCTTTCACAAACCCTTCCATACTGTCACCAGCTGATGCAGTTTCACATTCAAATCTGCTACTAGTACTGTATCATCAGCAAACAACAATTGACTCTCTTCCCAGGCCCTGTCATCCCTTAAAGATTGCACACTCACCCCTTTCTCCAAGACTCACATTTACCTCTCTCACCACCCCATCCATAAACAAATTAAAAAAAAAACATGGATGACATCACTTATCCCTCCCATAGATCTGGGATAGAGAAGGGATTCTACTTCTGTACTTTCTGCATGCCATAAAAGGCAACTAAAAGGGGACCAGAGAGGCGGCTAGAAGCCCCCCTTCTTGTATTTCATTTTCTAAAAGTTGAGAAAGTAGAAGCAAAGTCAGGGGTTGGTGAGAAGACAAGAGCTAAAGAAGGAGTAACAATACTCCTGAAACAGGAGTTGTGGAAGTTTTTGAAAGAATATAAGGAAATAAACTCTAAACTATCATTAAATCTGAAAACAGATGGTGAGAGATGGATGATTATTTGTGCTTATGCACTAGGCCATGAGAAGAGAGATCATGAGGGGCAAGTGTTTTGGGAGAAGCTGAGTGAGTGTGTCAACAGTTATGATGTACAAGACCAGGTATTAGTGATGGGTGATTTGAATGTGAAGATGAGTGATGTGGCAGTTGAAGGTATAAATCTTTATGTACATAATCTTTAAGTATACATCTTTCATTACAGTGCCTGAATGTAAAGCTATAATTTCTTAAATGGCAACTAGCAGCTGGTGAAGTATTTTTCCAAACAATTTACGTAGTGCTTGTAGAGAAGAAATTTAATATTTAGGTTTAGCATCATTATAGAAGGCATCATGACTGAAAACTCTGCAGTATCTGTAAATATTCTGTTGTTCAGTGGTAAATTGAAAATGTAGAAGTTTTTAAATCTGTCTATTTTAAGGCCTTAATGTCTTAAGTATTTATATCCAAATTCTTGAATGTCGCCATTAAAACAATTTCACTTTACAAGATGAAACTAAATGAGAGCCCCAGGGTAAGACTTTTGCCAAGATGATTTGCTTAAAAGGTTTCTGTCATCAGAAAAGATGTGTAGGCCATGGAAAAATTGAGCCATGCAAGGACCTCAGCAACAGAGAAGTCTCCTGGGTGATCATCCTTAGATGACAGTTACTGCATTGGTGTCTTCATCATGTGCTGTTAGTTTCTGGAATTTTTCTGTTGAGTGAGTCGGATCCTCCTTCCTCCTCATTACTATGATAATACTATATGATGGAGGGCAGGTAAATGAGTTAGCTTAAAATGTCTTTGTCAGTCTTGTAAGATGCCTGTTTTTGAGTCAGACCTCACTCACCTGCCCTCATCCAACCATTCCACCATATATATAAGGTTCAGATTCCTACTGACAACCAGTGAGGTGCAAGACAAGGTATTGGAACTGGTGTTGTAGGTGGAAAGGAAGAGCTATGGCTTCGTGAGTTATTATAACTGTGGTTTTGAGTAGAAATTTTCATGCAGCTGCTAAGGACAAAATATACATTCTTTGTATTGAATGTGAGTATGGCATTGCTAATTGTGTGTTTGTCCACATTGCCAACTAAATAAGATGGCTTTTCATGGAGAACTACATAATGGAGGATAGGTGAGGGAGCTTATTCAAAAACATACTTTTCACAAACTCAAAATCTGCTCTTTACTTCAGATCACCTCAGAAGGTAGACAAAAAAGGAGCAAATGGAAAGAGGAAAAGTCAAAGTGACTTGATGAAACCTTCAGACTTGTTATTGCCAACGAATATGAGAGGTCCAGTAAGAAATGCTAACATGCAGAACAAGAGAAATCCTAAACCTGCTGATCTTAGTGATGTACACAAACAGGTAATAGTTTGTACTATCTTTAACTACTTAATCGATAGGAAGTTGGAGAAACATAGCTGCCCTTGTATGTACCTTCAGGTAGAAGGTGACCAAAAGAGGACAGGAGCAGAGGACTGGAAATCCTCCTCTCCTGTATTATTTCTTTCCGAAAGGGAGAACAGTAAAAAGAGCCGAGCAAGGATTTTTCCTCAAGGTTCATTAGTGTGCTTCTGACATTGCCTCACTTAGTCAGGACAAGGCAATTATAAATGAAACTCTTCATAGACTGTGCAAAATAATGTCTTATTAAGAAGTACTATATAGTCTTGAATGTATAATTATTAGGGAAATGGTATATCTGACTTTGATTGTTTGGTTTGAGAATTCCTGTGCTGTGAGCAGAGTAAGAACACTGTAGAATGTGTTTGTTGGCTTTTATTATACCATTTCCATCGTTTATCAGGATGGCTTATTGAGATTATTCTCTAATTGTGACAGTTGAATATCTTTTAATTTGTACTAAATTCAGTCACTTTCCCTTTTGCATACTTCAAAATGTGTTCTCTTTTTCCTGTGGACAGAATCCTTTGAGCACTTAGAAGAGCTTTTGCTGTGTGAGGGATTAAAGGACAGTTTTGCCACCAAAATAAGGTGAACCCATGAGTTTTCACTCCCTTTGACTGTCATAAGAATATAAGGCTGAAAATTGCTCATGTGCAGGGACTGAACCATGCAGTCTTTTCCTATGACCCTGATTTCATGTTTTTTTTTATTATTATCATACTTTGTCGTTGTCTCCCGCATTAGCGAGGTAGCGCAAGGAAACAGACAAAAGAATGGCCCAACCCACCCACATACACATGTATATACATAAATGCCCAAACACACACACACATAGACATACCTTTACATTTCAACGTATACATACATATACATTTTTTTTTTTTTTTTTTTGCTTTGTCGCTGTCTCCCGCGTTTGCGAGGTAGCGCAAGGAAACAGACGAAAGAAATGGCCCAACCCACCCCCATACACATGTATATACATATGTCCACACACGCAAATATACATACCTACACAGCTTTCCATGGTTTACCCCAGACGCTTCACATGCCTTGATTCAATCCACTGACAGCACGTCAACCCCGGTATACCACATCGCTCCAATTCACTCTATTCCTTGCCCTCCTTTCACCCTCCTGCATGTTCAGGCCCCGATCACACAAAATCTTTTTCACTCCATCTTTCCACCTCCAATTTGGTCTCCCTCTTCTCCTCGTTCCCTCCACCTCCGACACATATATCCTCTTGGTCAATCTTTCCTCACTCATTCTCTCCATGTGACCAAACCATTTCAAAACACCCTCTTCTGCTCTCTCAACCACGCTCTTTTTATTTCCACACATCTCTCTTACCCTTACGTTACTTACTCGATCAAACCACCTCACACCACACATTGTCCTTAAACATCTCATTTCCAGCACATCCATCCTCCTGCGCACAACTCTATCCATAGTCCACGCCTCGCAACCATACAACATTGTTGGAACCACTATTCCTTCAAACATACCCATTTTTGCTTTCCGAGATAATGTTCTCGACTTCCACACATTCTTCAAGGCTCCCAGAATTTTCGCCCCCTCCCCCACCCTATGATCCACTTCCGCTTCCATGTTTCCATCCGCTGCCAGATCCACTCCCAGATATCTAAAACACTTCACTTCCTCCAGTTTTTCTCCATTCAAACTCACCCCCCAATTGACTTGACCCTCAACCCTACTGTACCTAATAACCTTGCTCTTATTCACATTTACTCTTAACTTTCTTCTTTCACACACTTTACCAAACTCAGTCACCAGCTTCTGCAGTTTCTCACATGAATCAGCCACCAGCGCTGTATCATCAGCGAACAACAACTGACTCACTTCCTAAGCTCTCTCATCCCCAACAGACTTCATCCTTGCCCCTCTTTCCAAAACTCTTGCATTCACCTCCCTAACAACCCCATCCATAAACCAATTAAACAACCGTGGAGACATCACACACCCCTGCCGCAAACCTACATTCACTGAGAACCAATCACTTTCCTCTCTTCCTACATGTACACATGCCTTACATCCTCGATAAAAGCTTTTCACTGCTTCTAACAACTTGCCTCCCACACCATATATTCTTAATACCTTCCACAGAGCATCTCTATCAACTCTATCATATGCCTTCTCCAGATCCATAAATGCTACATACAAATCCATTTGCTTTTCTAAGTATTTCTCACATACATTCTTCAAAGCAAACACCTGATCCACACATCCTCTACCACTTCTGAAACCACACTGCTCTTCCCCAATCTGATGCTCTGTACATGCCTTCACCCTCTCAGTCAATACCCTCCCATACAATTTGCCAGGAATACTCAACAAACTTATACCTCTGTAATTTGAGCACTCACTCTTATCCCCTTTGCCTTTGTACAATGGCACTATGCACGCATTCCGCCAATCCTCAGGCACCTCACCATGAGTCATACATACATTAAATAACCTTACCAACCAGTCAACAATACAGTCACCCCCTTTTTTAATAAATTCCACTGCAATACCATCCAAACCTGCTGCCTTGCTGGCTTTCATCTCCCGCAAAGCTTTTACTACCTCTTCTCTGTTTACCAAATCAGTTTCCCTAACCCTCGCACTTTGCACACCACCTCGACCAAAACACCCTATATCTGCCACTCTATCATCAAACACATTCAACAAACCTTCAAAATACTCACTCCATCTCCTTCTCACATCACCACTACTTGTTATCACCTCCCCATTTGCGCCCTTCACTGAAGTTCCCATTTGCTCCCTTGTCTTACGCACTTTATTTACCTCCTTCCAGAACATCTTTTTATTCTCCCTAAAATTTAATGATACTCTCTCACCCCAACTCTCATTTGCCCTTTTTTTTCACCTCTTGCACCTTTCTCTTGACCTCCTGTCTCTTTCTTTTATACGTCTCCCACTCAATTTCATTTTTTCCTGCAAAAATCGTCCAAATGCCTCTCTCTTCTCTTTCACTAATACTCTTACTTCTTCATCCCACCACTCACTACCCTTTCTAATCAACCCACCTCCCACTCTTCTCATGCCACAAGCATCTTTTGCGCAATCCATCACTGATTCCCTAAATACATCCCATTCCTCCCCCACTCCCCTTACTTCCATTGTTCTCACCTTTTTCCATTCTGAACTCAGTCTCTCCTGGTACTTCCTCACACAAGTCTCCTTCCCAAGCTCACTTACTCTCACCGCCCTCTTCACCCCAACATTCACTCTTCTTTTCTGAAAACCCATACAAATCTTCACCTTAGCCTCCACAAGATAATGATCAGACATCCCTCCAGTTGCACCTCTCAGCACATTAACATCCAAAAGTCTCTCTTTCGCGCGCCTGTCAATTAACACGTAATCCAATAACGCTCTCTGGCCATCTCTCCTACTTACATAAGTATACTTATGTATATCTCGCTTTTTAAACCAGGTATTCCCAATCATCAGTCCTTTTTCAGCCCATAAATCTACAAGCTCTTCACCATTTCCATTTACAACACTGAACACCCCATGTATACCAATTATTCCCTCAACTGCCACATTACTCACCTTTGCATTCAAATCACCCAACACTATAACCCGGTCTCGTGCATCAAAACCACTAACACACTCATTCAGCTGCTCCCAAAACACTTGCCTCATGATCTTTCTTCTCATGCCCAGGTGCATATGCATCAATAATCACCCATCTCTCTCCATCAACTTTCAGTTTTACCCATATTAATCTAGAATTTACTTTCTTACATTCTATCACATACTTCCACAACTCCTGTTTCAGGAGTACTGCTACTCCTTCCCTTGCTCTTGTCTTCTCACTAACCCCTGACTTTACTCCCAAGACATTCCCAAACCACTCTTCCCCTTTACCCTTGAGCTTCGTTTCACTCAGTGCCAAAACATCCAGGTTCCTTTCCTCAAACATACTACCTATCTCTCCTTTTTTCACATCTTGGTTACATCCACACACATTTAGGCACCCCAATCTGAGCCTTCGAGGAGGATGAGCACTCCCCGCGTGACTCCTTCTTCTGTTTCCCATTTTAGAAAGTTAAAATACATATACATACATAGACATATACATATGTACACATGTACTTATTCACACATGCTGCCTTCATGTATTCCTGTTGCCACCCTACCACCCATGAAATGGCACCCCTCTCCCCCTATGCGTGTGAGGTAGTGCTAGGAAAAGACAACAAAGGCCACATTCGTTCACACTCAGTCTCTAGCTGTCATGTTTAATGCATCGAAACCACAGCTCCTTTTCCACATCCAGGCCTCACAAAACTTTTCATGGTTTACACCAGACGCTTCACATGCCCTGGTTCAATCCAATGACAGCACGTCGACCTGGTATGCCACATCGTTTCCAGTTCACTTCTCTATTCCTTGCACGCCTTTCACCCTCCTGTATGTTCAGGCCTCAATCACTCAAAATCTTTCTCATTCCATCCTTCCACCTCCAATTTGGTCTCCCACATCTCCTCGTTCCCTCCACCTCTGACACATATATCCTCTTTGCCAATCTTTTTCACTCATTCTCTCCATGTGATCAAACCATTTTAATACACCCTTTTCTGCTCTCTCAACCACACTCCTTTTATTACCACACAACTCTCTTACCCTTTCATTACTTACTCGATCAAACCACCTCACACCACATATTGTCCTCAAACATCTCATTTCCAACACATCCCCCCTCCGCACAACTCTATCTATAGCCCATGCCTCGCAGCCATATAACATTGTTGGAACCACTATTCCTTCAAACATACCCATTTTTGCTCTCCGAGATGATCTTCTTGCCTTCCACACTTTCTTCAATGTTCCCAGCAGCTTCACCCCCTCCCCCATCCTGTGACTCACTTTCACTTCCAAGGTTTCATCCCCTGCTAAATCCACTCCCAGATATCTAAAACACTTCACTTCCTCCAGTTTTTCTCTATTCAAACTTACCTCCCAATTAACTTGACCCTCAACCCTACTGAACCTAATAACCTTGCTCTTATTCACATTTATTCTCGGCTTTCTTCTTTCACACACTTACCAAACTCAATCACCAACTTCTGCAGTATCTCACCCGAATCAGCCACCAGCACTGTATCATCAGCAAACAACAAGCCCTCTCATCCATAACATACTGCACTTGCCCCTCTCTCCAGAGCTCTTGCCTAACAACCCCATCCATAAACACACAACCCTGGAGACATCAGGCACCCCTGCCGCAAACCAACATTCACTGAGAACCAATCGTTTTCCTCTCTTCCTACTCGTACACATGCCTTACATCCTTGATAAAAACTTTTCACTGCTTCCAGCAACTTGCCTCCCAAACCATATACTCTTAATACCTTCCAAAGAGCATCTATATCAACTCTATCATACGCCTTCTCCAGATCCATGAATGCTACATACAAATCCATCTGTTTTTCTAAGTATTCCTCACATACATTCTTCAAAGCAAACACCTGGTCCACACATCCTGTACCACTTCTGAAACCACACTGCTCTTCCCCAATCTGATGCTCTGTACATGCCTTCACCCTCTGAATCAAGACTTTCCCATATAATTTCCCAGGAATACTCAACAAACTTATACCTCTAATTTGAACACTCACCTTTATCCTCTTTGCCTCTGTACAGTGGCACTATGCATGCACTCTGCCAATCCTCAGGCTTTTCACCATCAACCATACATATATTGAATATCCTCACCAACCACTCAACAACACAGTCATCCCCTTTTTTGATAAATTCCACTGCAATACCATCCACATCCACCGCCTTGCCGGCTTTCATCTTCCACAATGCTTTCACTTCCTCTTCTCCGTTTACCAAACCATTCTCCCTGACCCTCTTACTTCGCACACCACCTCGACCAAAACACCCTATATCTGCTGCTCTCTCATCAAACACATTCAACAAAACTTCGAAATGCTCACTCCATCTCCTTATTTCATCACTACTTGTTATTGCCTCTCCATTAGTCCCCTTCACCGATGTTCTCTTGTCTTACGCACTTTATTTACCTCTTTCCAAAACATTTTTTTTTATTCTGCCTAAGATTTGATGATACTCTCTAACCCTAACTCTCATTTGTCCTCTTTTTCACCTTTTGCACCTTTCTCTTGACCTCTTGCCTCTTTCTTTTATACATGTCTTAGTCATTTGCACTATTTCCCTGCAAAAATCATCCAATTGCCTCTCTCTTCTCCTTCAATAACAATCTTACTTCTTCATCCCACCACTTACTTCCTTTTCTAAACTACCCACCTCCCACCTTTCTCATGCCATAGGCATCTTTTGCACAAGCCGTCAGTACATCTCTGAATACATCCCATTCCTCCCCCACTCCCCTTACGTCATTTTCTCTCACCTTTTTCCATTCTGCACGCAATTTCTCCTGGTACTTCCTCTCACAAGTCTCCTTTTCAAGCTCACTTACTCTCACCACTCTCTTCACCCCTCCATTCTCTCTTCTTTTCTGAATACCTCTACAATTCTTCACCTTCGCCTCCACAAGAAAATGATCAGACATCACTCCAGATGCCCCTCTCAGCACATTAACATCCAATAGTCTCTCTTTCATGCACCGATCAATTAATACATAATCCAATAATGCTTTCTGGCCATCTCTCCTACTTACATATGTATATTCATGTATATCTCTCTTTTTAAACCAGGTATTCCCAATCACCAGTCCTTTTTCAGCACACAAATCTACAAGCTCTTCACCTTTTCCGTTTACAACACTGAACACCCTATGTACACCAATTATTTCCTCAACTGCCACAGTACTCACCTTTGCATTCAGATCACTCATCACTATAACCTGGTCTTATTCAGATCACTCATCACTATAACCTGGTCTTATGCATCAAAGCTGCTAACACACTCACTCAGCTGCTCCCAAAACACTTGCCTCTCATGACTTTCTTCTCATTCCCAGGTGCATAGGCACCAATAATCACCCATCTCTCTCCATCCACTTTCAGTTTTACCCATATCAATCTAGAGTTTAATTTCTTACACTCTATCACATACTCCCACAACTCCTGCTTGAGGAGTAGTGCTACTTCTTCCTTTGCTCTTGCTTCTCTTTGCTCTCACTAAACTCTGACTTTACTCCCTAGACATTCCCAAACCACTCTTCCCCTTTTCCTTTGAGCTTCATTTCACTTAAGAGCCAAAACATCCAGGTTCCTTTCCTTAAACGTGCTACTTGTTTCTCCTTTTTTCTCATCTTGGTTACATCGACACACATTTAGACACTCCAGAGTGGGCCTTCGAGGAGGATGAGCACTCCCCATGTGACTCCTGTTTCCCCTTTTAGAAAGTTGAAATACAAGGAGGGGAGAGTTTCTGGCCACTGCAATTCATTTAAATGATCCCCAGGTATTATTTGAACCTGCTGATTGTGGCTAGTAGTGTCATCATTTTTGTTCATGGCCTTCAGCTTGTAGGCTAGTTGGGTATCTTTTTATCTTATTAGTGGGTTTTGTATGACAAATCAACCACCACTTTTTTTTTTTTTAGATGGGATTGCATTCATAGAAACCAGGCCTTATAAAGCCTGGGAGTGGATGTGAGTGATTGACTC
Organism: Panulirus ornatus; assembly: GCF_036320965.1. Classification (NCBI taxonomy): domain Eukaryota; kingdom Metazoa; phylum Arthropoda; class Malacostraca; order Decapoda; family Palinuridae; genus Panulirus; species Panulirus ornatus. Next base: position 20,265,707 of record NC_092244.1, on the reverse strand, counting down.
CATTTCTTCATCTGTTTGTGGCACTACCTTGCTAATGCAGGAAATGGTGAACATTTATGAAAAAAAGAAAAGAAGTTAAATCCCAGTCAGTCCTGGAAAGTGTCTCAGAGCAAAATGACTAAGAAAATCCATTTTTTCCCATAGAAACCCAAGCATGAAGGTTAGTTATGTTCCAAGGGACTGAAAACAGTATTTTTTTTCCGGTGAAGTCTTACAAATGATAGAATTAGTTGATGTATAGTGTATTAAAGGTATATACATTAATTAATGTTACTTTGATGCATATATCATTTGCTATCTAATATATCACAATATGGCATTTTGTACACTGTATATGGTGTCTCTAAAAGATATATGGAACAATGTAGACACAAAAAAAAAAATAAAGGTTTAAAAACCTCTCATGACAGTGGCATGCAAGCACTAGCAGTTGTTCACTACCAAGTAGTGGGGTCCACCTATGCAGGTAGTGTGACACACAGCTATATGGTGGTGAAATAACCCATATTCTTTCTTTGTAATAGTAAGTATAACTTCAGGTCTGTGGGGTCTGGTTGTGTATAGAGAGCTGTGGTTTTGGTGCATTACATATGAAAGCCAGAGAATGGATTTGACTGGAGGCAGCATTTCTTTGTCTGTTCATACCATTACCTTGCTAACATAGGAAACAGTGATCACATGTAAAAAATAAATCCTATTCTTACGACCATGAATGAAAAGTGCTCTCACTTTTACCCCTGAATTTATCCACGAGACATTCCTAAACCATTCTTCCTCCTCCCCTTTAGCTTTGTTTCACTCATAGCTAGAACATTCAGGTTTCTGTCTAACATACTACCTATCTCTCCCTTCTTCTCAACTTGGTTACATCTGCACACACTTAGACACCCTAGCCTGAGCTTTCAAAGAGGATGAGCACTGCTCACTTGACTCCATCTCTTCGAACTTTTAGAAATCAAAATGAAATATTTTTTATGTATTTATTTATAATTTCCCATGGACCAGTTTCTATGAAAGAGTCCTGATGTTGCTAGGACCTCTCTAAAGGCTAGTGCAGCTCAAGTTCATGGGGTGATTATAAATGAAAAAAATATAGACGTTGGAAGGGAAGGGTGATGTGCTGTTGCAAAAACTTAATACCAATTATATTGTACTGGAATTGTATTGGGATGATTTTTGTTTCAGTGTAAATGTTAAGTGTTTGTGGTTGCATAGCAGTCTGTGATTCTTCTTTGTGCTTTGGTTTATGTAGTTTTCACCTTTCTTAAGTTTGCTCTAGATAGGGTTGAAGGCCAAGCAGATGAGGAATAATCATCTGCTTTGTATTGCTTGAAGGGGGTAACTCCTTTTGGGTACACCTTATTTTTGGGGTAAAACATTGTTTTAACCCCCTTCCAAATAAGTGTTCTTACAGATGCTCATAGAACTCTGCCTCAGGTAGAGAAATGATTTCCATCATACTTCATAACCTACATTTTAAGTTCTACACTCTCTGTAGCTTCAACAATTTGACAGCATCTCAAATACATAGCTAATGGATAATTGAATTTATTTTCCCCTGGGGATAGGGGAGAAAGAATACTTCCCATGCATTCCCCGTTTGTCGTAGAAGGCAACTAAAGGGGACGGGAGTGGGGGCTAGAAACCCTCCCCTCCTTGTATTTCAACTTTCTGAAAGTGGAAACAGAAGAAGGAGTCACGCGGGGAGTACTCATCCTCCTCGAAGGCTCACTCTGGGGTGTCTAAATGTGTGTGGATGTAACCAAGATTAGAGAAAAAGGAGAGATAGGTAGTATTTTCAAGGAAAGGAACCTGGATGTTTTGGCTCTGAGTGAAATGAAGCTCAAGGGTAAAGGAGAAGAGTGGTTTGGGAATGTCTTGGGAGTAAAGTCAGGGGTTGGTGAGAGGACAAGAGCAAAGGAAGAAGTAGCACTACTCCTCAAGCAGGAGTTGTGTGAGTATGTGATAGAGTGTAAGAAAGTAAACTCTAGATTGATATGGGTAAAACTGAAAGTGGATGGAGAGAGATGGGTGATTATTGGTGCCTATGCACCTGGGAATAAGAAGAAAGATCATGAGAGGCAAGTGTTTTGGGAGCAGCTGAGTGAGTGTGTTAGCAGCTTTGATGCATGAGACCAGGTTATAGTGATGGGTGATTTGAATGCAAAGGTGAGTACTGTGGCAGTTGAGGGTATAATTGGTTTACATAGGGTGTTCGGTGTTGTAAATGAAATGGTGAAGAGCTTGTAGATTTGTGCGCTGAAAAAAGCTATTGATTGGGAATACCTGGTTTAAAAAGAGAGATATACATAAGTGTATGTATGTAAGTAGGAGAGATGGTCAGAGAGAGTTATTGGATTATGTGTTAATTGATAGGTACATGAAAGAGAGATTTTTGGATGTTAATGTGCTGAGAAGGGCAAATGGAGGGATGTCTGATCATTATCTCGTGAGTGTGAAGGTGAAGATTTATAGAGGTTTTCAGAAAATTAGAGAGAATGTTGGGGGTGAAGAGAGTGGTGAGAGTAAGTGAGCTTGGAAAGGAGACTTGTATGAGGAAGTACCTGGAGAGATTGAGTACAGAATGGAAAAAGGTGAGAGCAAATGATGTAAGTGGAGTGGGGGAGGAATGGGACATATTAAGGGAAGCAGTGATGGCTTGCGCAAAAGATGCTTGTGGCATGAGAAAGGTGAGAGGTGGGTAGATGAGAAAGGATAGTGAGTGGAGGGATGAAGAAGTAAGATTGTTATTGAAAGAGAAGAGAGAGGCGTTTGGACAATTTTTGCAGGGAATTAGTGTGAAGACTGGGGATATATAAAAGAAAAAGGCAGGAGATCGAGAGAAAGGTGCAAGAGGTGGAAAAGAGGACAAATGAGAGTTGGGGTGAGAGAGTATCATTAAATTTTAGGGAGAATAAAAAGATGTTTTGGAAGGAGGTAAACAAAGTGTATAAGACAAGAGAACAAATGGGAACATCAGTGAAGGGGGCTAATAGGGAGGCAATAACAAGTAGTAGTGAAGTGAGAAGGAGATGGAGTTAGTGTTTTGAAGGTTTGTTGAATGTGTGTGATGATAGAGCAGCAGATATAGGGTGTTTTGGTCAAGGTGGTGTGCGAAGTGAGAGGGTCAGGGAGAATGGCTTGGTAAACAGAGAAGAGGTAGTGAAAGCTTTGCGGAAGATGAGAGCTGGCAAGGCAGCGGGTTTGGATGATATTGGAGTGGAATTTATTAAAAAAGGGGGTGACTGTGTTTTTGACTGGTTGGTAAGGATATTCAGTGTATGTATGGTTCATGGTGAAGTGCCTGAGGACTGGTGGAATTCATGCATAGTGCCATTGTACAAAGGCAAAGGGGATAAAGGTGAGTGTTCAAATTACATAGGTATAAGTTTGTTGGATATTCCCAGGAAATTATATGGGAGGGTATTGATTGAGAGGGTAAAGGCATGTACGGAGCATCAGATTGAGGAAGAGCAGTGCGGTTTCAGAAGTGATAGAGGATGTTTGGATCAGGTGTTTGCTTTGAAGAATATATGTGAGAAATACTTAGAAAAACAGATGGATCTGTCTGTAGTATTTATGGATCTGGAGAAGGCATATGAAAGATTTGATAGAGATGCTTTGTGGAAGGTATTAAAAGTATATGGTGTTGGAGGTAAGTTGCTAGAAGCAGTGACAAGTTTTTATGGAGGATGTAAGGCATGTGTACAAATGGGAAGAGAGGAAAGTGTTTGGTTCCCAGTGAATGTTGGTTTGCAGCAGGGGTGTGTGACATCTCCATGGTTGTTTAATTTGTTTATGGATGAGGTTGTTAGGGAGGTGAATGCATGAGTTTTGGAGAGAGGAGCAAGTATGCTGTCTGTTATGGATGAGAGGGCTTGGGAAGTGAGTCAGTTGTTGTTTCCTGATGTTACAGTGCTTGTGGCTGATTCGTGTGAGAAACTGCAGAAGTTGGTGACTGAGTTTGGTAAAGTGTGTGAAAGAAGAAAGCTGAGAGTAAATGTAAATAAGAGCAAGGTAATTAGGTTCAGTAGGGTTGAGGGACAAGTTAATTGGGAGGTAAGTTTGAATGGAGAAAAACTGGAGGAAGTGAAGTGTTTTAGATATCTGGGAGTGGATTTAGCAGTGGATGGAACCATGAAAGCGGAAGTGAGTCACAGGATGGGGAGGGGACGAAGGTTCTGGGAGCATTTAAGAATGTGTTGAAAGCAAGAATGTTATCTTGGAGAGCAAAAATGGGTATATTTGAAGGAATAGTGGTTCCAACAGTGTTATATTGTTGCGAGAGATGGACTATAGATACAGTTGTGCAGAGGAGGGTGGATGTGTTGGAAATGAAACGTTTGATGACAATATGTTGTGTGAGGTAGTTTGATCGAGTAAGTAATGAAAGGGTAAGAGAGATGTGTGGTAATAAAAAGAGTGTGGTTGAGAGAGAAGAGGGTGTATTGAAATGGTTTAGTCACATGGAGAGAATGAGGAAAGATTGACAAAGAGGATATATGTTTCAGAGGTGCAGGGAACAAGAAGTGGGAGACCAAATTTTAGGTGAAAGGATGGAGTGAAAAAGATTTTGAGCAATCGGGGCCTGAACATACAGGAGGATGAAAGGCCTGCAAGGAATAGAGTGAATTGGAATGATGTGGTATACCGGGTCGACGTGCTGTCAATGGATTGAAGCAGGGCATGTGAAGCATCTGGGGTAAACCATGGAAAGATTTGTAGGGATGTGGAAAGGGAGCTGAAGTTTCGGTGCATTACACACGACAGTTAGAGACTGAGTGTGAACGAATGTGGCCTTTGTTGTCTTTTCCTAGCACTCCCTCACATGCACACAGGGGGAGGGGGGTGCTGTTTTTCATGTGTGACGGGGTGGCAACAGGAATGGATGAAGACAGCAAGTATGAATATGTACGTGTATATATGTATGTATCTGTGTATGTATATGTATGTATATGTTGAAATATATAGGTATGTATGTGTGCTAGTGTGGACATTTATGTATATACATGTGTATGTGGGTGTGTTGGGCCATTCTTTCATCTGTTTCCTTGCACTACCTTGCTAATGCTGGAGACAGCAACTAAGTATAATAAAATAACATTTTTTTCACAAACTTAAAGTTTTTATTTGTATACTTCCATTTCTGTTGGAAGTTTAAGAATTTTCTTATTTTCTCAGTCATGTATTGATATTTCTATTTTCCAACAGAAGCTTCGTGTTGCTGTGGTGGAGTCCCTTGAAAGGGAGGGGATTAAGATGAAGGATCCACTATTCAAGGTTTGCTTCAAAAAACTGTTCATTGTGTGTCGACCATTTGCACTGGATGTCATTGGACATGGGTCAACTAGCAAAAACATGGAGAAAATTGCCAAAGCTCATGTGAAACAAGTGATAGAATTTGAAAGATTGAAAACTAGAAAATGATGAAAGATAAGTCTAGTGTAAATGTTTGCATAATTTTTTGTTTTTATTTATGAAATGTATGTGCCTACCACATTTCAAAGATAGGTAGCACAACAAGAGCTAGTATTTTTCTCCTCTGCAATGTCTTCCATACACATGAGAGATTCTCTATGGTATATTCAAGGAAAATCAGGACTAGGATATTCTATTCCTGTGTCATATTTGTGGAAAAACATTGGCTTCCCAATATGTTGGTGTCTTTCCTGGTTGGAAGTGGCAGTTCACTCATTCACTCATTCGCCAAAAAGAAACTGCTACAGAGTTGACATCATTAACCTACTCAATCCAGGCCACCTGGCAGCTCATAATTCTCTTGGGTTGAACACTGTACCAAACTGGTCTTTTTCCACCCCATCGATTACTGTACCTTTTTCATTTTTAATATATTATTTAGTTTATTAATGGTATAGTATAATGTTAATGTGTTTTAGTCATCATTTAAGGTTATTTTGATTTTTTTTGTTTATTGTACTTAACCGCCGTCTCCTGTGTTAGCGAGGTGGTGCAGGGAAACAGACGAGGAATGGCCCAACCCACCCTCATACACATGTATTTACATAAACGCCCACACACACATATACATACATATACATTTCAATGTATACATACATATACAGACATATACATTTATTTTCTATTATTATTTTTCTTTGTCGCTGTCTCCCGTGTTAGCGAAGGTAGCGCAAGGAAACAGACGAAAGAATAGCCCAACCCACCCACATACACATGTATATACGAAACACGTCCACACACGCAAATATACATACCTATACATCTCAATGTATACATATATATACACACACAGACATATACATATATACACATGTACATAATTCATACTGTCTGCCTTTATTCATTCCCATCACCACCTCGCCACACATGGAATAACAACCCCCTCCCCCCTCATGTGTGTGAGGTAGCGCTAGGAAAAGACAACAAAGGCCCCATTCGTTCACACTCAGTCTCTAGCTGTCATGTAATAATGCACCGAAACCACAGCTCCCTTTCCACATCCAGGCCTCACAGAACTTTCCATGGTTTACCCTAGACGCTTCACATATACATATATACACATTTACACATCCATACTTGCTGCCTTCATCCATTCCTGTCACCACCCTGCCACACACAGTCTTTGTCAATCTTTCCTCACTCATTCTCTCCATGTGACCAAACCATTTCAACACACCCTCTTCTGCTCTTTCAACCACACTCTTTATTACCACACATCTCTCTTACCCTTTCATTACTTACCGATCAAACCACCAAACACCACATATTGTCCTCAAACATTTAATTTCCAACACATCCACCCTTCTCCACACAACCCTATCTATAGCCCATGCCTCACAACCATATAACATTGTTGGAACCACTATTCCTTCAAACTTACCCATTTTTGCTCTCTGAGATAACGTTCTTGCCTTCCAAAAATTCTTCAACGTGGCCAGAACCTTCACACTTTCCCCCACCCTGTGACACTTCTGCTTCCATGGTTCCATCTGCTGCTAAGTCCACTCCAAGATATCTAAAACACTTCCCTTCCTCTAGTTTTTCTCCATTCAAACTTACCTCCCAAATTACTTGTCCCTCAACCCTAATTAACCTAATAACCTTGCTCTTATTCACATTTACTCTCAACTTCCTTCTTTCACACACTTTACCAAACTCGGTCACCAGCTTCTGCAGTTTCTAACCCGAATCAGCCACCAGTGCTGTATCATCAGCAAACAACAACTGACTCACTTCCCAAGTCCTCTCATCCAGAACAGACTGCATACTTGCCCCTCTCTCCAAAACTCTTGCATTCACCTCCCTAATCATCCCATCCATAAACAAATTAAACAACCATGGAGACATCAGGCACCTCTGCCGCAAACCGACATTCACTGGGAACCAATCACTTTCCTACTCATGCACATGCTTTACATCCTTGGTAAAAACTTTTCACTGTTTCTAGCAACTTACCTTCCACATACTCTTAAAACTTTCCACAAAGCATCTCTCTCCACCCTATCATATGCCTTCTGTAGATCCATAAATGCTACATACAAATCCATCTGTTTTTCTAAGTATTTCTCACATACTTCCATCGTATTCCCTGCATGTTGTAGAAGGCGACGAAAAGGGGAGGGAGCGGGGGGCTGGAAATCCTCCCCACTCGTTTTTTTTTAATTTTCTAAATGAAGGAACAGAGAAGCGGGCCAGGTGAGGATATTCCCTCAAAGACCCAGTCCTCTGTTCTTAACGCCACCTCGCTAATGCGGGAAATGGCGAATAGTTTGAAAGAAAGAAAGATTCTTCAAAGCACACACCTGATCCACACATCCTCTACCATTGCTCTTTCCCAATCTGATGTTCTGTACATGCCTTTACCCTCTCAGTCAATACCCTCCCATATAATTTCCCAGGAATACCCAACAGTTTTTTTTTTTTTTTTTTTTTTTTTTTGCTGCTGTCTCCCGCGTTTGCGAGGTAGCGCAAGGAAACAGACGAAAGAAATGGCCCAACCCACCCCCATACACATGTATATACATACGTCCACACACGCAAATATACATACCTACACAGCTTTCCATGGTTTACCCCAGACGCTTCACATGCCTTGATTCAATCCACTGACAGCACGTCAACCCCTGGTATACCACATCGCTCCAGTTCACTCTATTCCTTGCCCTCCTTTCACCCTCCTGCATGTTCAGGCCCCGATCACACAAAATCTTTTTCACTCCATCTTTCCACCTCCAATTTGGTCTCCCTCTTCTCCTCGTTCCCTCCACCTCTGACACATATATCCTCTTGGTCAATCTTTCCTCACTCATTCTCTCCATGTGCCCAAACCATTTCAAAACACCCTCTTCTGCTCTCTCAAAAACGCTCTTTTTATTTCCACACATCTCTCTTACCCTTACGTTACTTACTCGATCAAACCACCTCACACCACACATTGTCCTCAAACATCTCATTTCCAGCACATCCATCCTCCTGCGCACAACTCTATCCATAGCCCACGCCTCGCAACCATACAACATTGTTGGAACCACTATTCCTTCAAACATACCCATTTTTGCTTTCCGAGATAATGTTCTCGACTTCCACACATTCTTCAAGGCTCCAAGAATTTTCACCCCCTCCCCCACCCTATGATCCACTTCCGCTTCCATGGTTCCATCCGCTGCCAGATCCACTCCCAGATATCTAAAACACTTCACTTCCTCCAGTTTTTCTCCATTCAAACTCACCTCCCAATTGACTTGACCCTCAACCCTACTGTACCTAATAACCTTGCTCTTATTCACATTTACTCTTAACTTTCTTCTTTCACATTTTTTACCAAACTCAGTCACCAGCTTCTGCAGTTTCTCACATGAATCAGCCACCAGCGCTGTATCATCAGCGAACAACAACTGACTCACTTCCCAAGCTCTCTCATCCCCAACAGACTTCATACTTGCCCCTCTTTCCAAAACTCTTGCATTCACCTCCCTAACAACCCCATCCATAAACAAATTAAACAACCATGGAGACATCACACACCCCTGCCGCAAACCTACATTCACTGAGAACCAATCACTTTCCTCTCTTCCTACACGTACACATGCCTTACATCCTCGATAAAAACTTTTCACTGCTTCTAACAACTTGCCTCCCACACCATATATTCTTGATACCTTCCACAGAGCATCTCTATCAACTCTATCATATGCCTTCTCCAGATCCATAAATGCTACATACAAATCCATTTGCTTTTCTAAGTATTTCTCACATACATTCTTCAAAGCAAACACCTGATCCACACATCCTCTACCACTTCTGAAACCACACTGCTCTTCCCCAATCTGATGCTCTGTACATACCTTCACCCTCTCAATCAATACCCTCCCATATAATTTACCAGGAATACTCAACAAACTTATACCTCTGTAATTTGAGCACTCACTCTTATCCCCTTTGCCTTTGTACAATGGCACTATGCACGCATTCCGCCAATCCTCAGGCACCTCACCATGAGTCATACATACATTAAGTAACCTTACCAACCAGTCAACAATACAGTCACCCCCTTTTTTAATAAATTCCACTGCAATACCATCCAAACCTGCTGCCTTGCTGGCTTTCATCTTCCGCAAAGCTTTTACTACCTCTTCTCTGTTTACCAAATCATTTTCCCTAACCCTCTCACTTTGCACACCACCTCGACCGAAACACCCTATATCTGCCACTCTATCATCAAACACATTCAACAAACCTTCAAAATACTCACTCCATCTCCTTCTCACATCACCACTACTTGTTATCACCTCCCCATTTGCGCCCTTCACTGAAGTTCCCATTTGCTCCCTTGTCTTACGCACTTTATTTACCTCCTTCCAGAACATCTTTTTATTCTCCCTAAACTTTAATGATACTCTCTCACCCCAACTCTCATTTGCCCTTTTTTTCACCTCTTGCACCTTTCTCTTGACCTCCTGTCTCTTTCTTTTATACATCTCCCACTCAATTTCATTTTTTCCCTGCAAAAATCGTCCAAATGCCTCTCTCTTCTCTTTCACTAATACTCTTACTTCTTCATCCCACCACTCACTACCCTTTCTAATCAACCCACCTCCCACTCTTCTCATGCTACAAGCATCTTTTGCGCAATCCATCACTGATTCCCTAAATACATCCCATTCCTCCCACACTCCCCTTACTTCCATTGTTCTCACCTTTTTCCATTCTGTACTCAGTCTCTCCTGGTACTTCCTCACACAAGTCTCCTTCCCAAGCTCACTTACTCTCACCACCCTCTTCACCCCAGCATTCACTCTTCTTTTCTGAAAACCCATACAAATCTTCACCTTAGCCTCCACAAGATAATGATCAGACATCCCTCCAGTTGCACCTCTCAGCACATTAACATCCAAAAGTCTCTCTTTCGCGCGCCTGTCAATTAACACATAATCCAATAACGCTCTCTGGCCATCTCTCCTACTTACATAAGTATACTTATGTATATCTCGCTTTTTAAACCAGGTATTCCCAATCATCAGTCCTTTTTCAGCACATAAATCTACAAGCTCTTCACCATTTCCATTTACAACACAACAGTTTTATGCCTCTATAATTTGAACACTCACCTTTATCCCCTTTGCCTTTGTACAATGGCACTATGCATGCACCCCGCCAATCCTCAGGCACTTCACCATGATCCATACATACATTAAATATCCTGACCAACCAATCAACAACACAGTCACCCCTTTTTTGATAAATTCCACTGCAATACCAGCCAAACCTGCCACCTTGCCAGCTCTCATCTCCACAAAGCTTTCACTACCTCTTCTCTGTTCACCAAACCATTCTCCCTGTCCCTCTCACTAAGCACACCACCCCGACCAAAACACCCTATATCTGCCACTCTACCGTCAAACATTCAACAAACTTTCAAAACATTCACTCCATCTTCTCACTTCATCACTACTTGAAATTACTTCCCCATTTACCCCCTTCACCGATGTTCCCATTTGTTCTCTTGTCTTACGCACTTTATTTACCTCCTTCCAAAAGATCTTTTTATTCTTGAAATTTAATGGTACTCTCTCACGCAACTCTCATTTGCCCCCCTTTTTCACCTCTTGCACCTTTCTCTTGACCTCTTGCCACTTTCTTTTATACATCTCCCAGTCATTTGCACTACTTCCCTGCAAAAATCATCCACACGCCTCTCTCTTCTCTTTCGCTAATGATCTTACTTCTTCATCCCACCATTCACTATCCTTTCTAATCTGCCCTCCTCCCACCTTTCTCATGCCACATACATCTTTTGCTCAAGCCATCACTGCTTTCCTAAATACATCCCATTCCTTCCCCACTCCCCTTACATCATTTGCTCTCACCTTTTGCCGTTCTGCACTCAATCTCTCCAGGTACTTCCTCACACAAGTCTCTCTGATGTTACGCCTTGTGTGATTGGGAGTAAACTCGTCAAAGGACTTTTATCTCCAAAGGGGTCTACATTTTCCTGCTACTGGAAGTAGGACAGCCTTGAGCTGCAGGAGCCTTTAGAAGGGCTCCTGGTTAACACCAAGATTCTTTCATAGAAATTGAATAAGAAATATCTCTGGGAATAGGAACTGAAAATCCTCCCTTCCTTGTATTTTAATTTCTAAAAGAAAGAACAGAAGGAGCCAGACAAGGATTGCTTATCCTCGAAGGTGGTCTTCCTCTCACACCAATCCCTTTGATTGTACAATCATACACTCTCCTTCTAAATTCCCAGTCTTTCATTCTTTTTACATGCCCAACCCATCTCAAAGCACTATGTTTCACCTGCTCTACCACTCCAGAATTCACTCCCCTTGCATTTACTGCCACACCACATCACTCATACACCCTATCATTTCTTTCTTCATTCCATCTAGTCATACCACATGCTCCTCTCAAAAAACTCATTTTCATAGCTAGGATTTTTGACCTCTGTAACTCATTCCATGTTCATGTTTTGGATGCATAGGTCAGGGTTGGGAGGACTATGCTGTCTCTTAATCCTCTCTTCACTTCCACACTTACACCTCTACCATTCATTTTTCTGTTAAGGGACCCAATGGCTCTTCTACAGTACTGCTATCTCCCCATATCTCTTTTTCCATATCACCTGACCTGCTCATTACAGCTTGTAAATTCTTAAATTATCACATCTCTTCTAGTCTTTCTCCACCCCTATATCCAAAACACAGTTTAGTACTCTTTCTTATTTCACGGTATATGGTTTTGCAGAATCAATACTTTCACTGTGTTTTGCTTCAAATATTGATACCTTACTTTTCTGTGAATTTAACTTCAACTACCTATGCTTACACACATCATGAAACACACTTACAACCCTCTTCACTCTCAGGACACAACACAGTATCATCCACCAACAGGCTTGCCACCAGCCACTATACCTCACTGCCACACTCTATCTCTAAATCCCCTTTCCCTTGTTTTGCTTTCATCACTCTTATCAGTCCATCCATATGTATATTAAAAAGACATGGTGACATCACACAGCCCTGCCTCACACCCACATGTATACCAAAATTTTGCTCAACTCTCCATCCTCCATCCTCCCTTTGGAAAGCATTCACATCATCTAACAGTTGTCCTCCAACACATCCCACAAAGCATTCCACTTGACTCTGTCATATGCTTTCTCTAGATCTATAAAAGCTACAAACGACTTCCTACCTTTTGCTAAATGCTTTTCCACATTCATCTTCTCCATAAAAGTCTGATCCACACATGCCCTACCTTTCCTGAAACTTCCTTTCTCCCTACTCATTATACAATAAGAGAGGTGCATGTGCATTACTCGAAGTATAGGAGTGCAAGTGATTGGAAGACGTACAAGAAAAAGTGGCAGGAGAGCAAAGGGGAGGTGCAGGAGTACAAGAGAAAGTGGCAGGAGATCAAAAGGAAGGTACAGCAGCTGAAAAAGAAGGCAAATGAGAGATGGGGTAAGCAAATATCAGGAAGCTACAGGTAAAATAAGAAAATGTTAAAGAACAGATTGAGACTGTAATAAAAACAATAGAACAAATAGGGACATCAGAGAAGGGAAATTAGGGAGGTGATAACAGGCAGAAATTAAGTGGAAAGGAAGTGGAGAGATTTTTGAAGGATGGTTGAATGTTTACAATGATAGGATGGCAGGTGTGGGATTCTTTGGATGTGGAGGTAATGCAGTGAGTCATCGCGTTTGATTTGGTGAAAAGAGAAGAGATAATGAAAGTCTTGAATTAGATAAGATGTGGCAAAGTGGATGGATTGGAAGATATTGCATTGGAATTTCTTAATAAAAGGGGTGATTGTGTTGTATGGTATGGAGGTAAAGTAGATTGGAGAGGTGCTGGTGTTGGCGAGCGAGAGGATAAATCAGAAAGAATGCAAAGAGGAATATGAGAAAAAGGATGACAGAAAAGTTAGATGAAGGTGCAGTAAATGTCACTTATGAGTGAGGTTTTTAAAATGTGTAGAGAAACTCTGTTAAAGGTTTTAGAATTAGGAGTTATATCCAAAATTATGAGATACAAGATTGAAAGTGGAAATGCATGGAGGACAAATGAGCTTAGAAATGCTTTGAAAGAGAAGAAGAAATCATATGGTAGATTCAGCAAAGTTCAGCAAAGTAGGGAAAAATACAAGATGTGTGAGCGGAATGTGAAGAATCTGATAGAGGAAAGCAAAGAAAGAGTAGGATTTTGGAGGAAAGCACAGTGAAAAGTTTGGGGAAAATAAGAAATTGTACTGGAAGAAGGTGAAAAAGGAAAGAGCTGGATGTAAGAGTAGAAATGTAGATGTGAGAAGTAAGTAAGGAGTGATGCTGAATCAAAAAGAGGAATTAAAAGGAAAATGGAGAGTAATTTGATGAGTTGATGAATGTGGGAGAAAATGAGGCAGCATTTGTTACTTACACAGGTATGGAGATAGAAGGAAAAGAATACAAGTGAGGGGGCTGATAGCAAGAAGGGAGGTAAAAGGGTGATAATGAGGTTCAAGGTAGGAAAGGTACCAGGAATGGTTGAAGTATGGATGAGAAAGCACAATAGACTGGAAACCTTTGATATATAATTCAGCATGGAAGCAGAAAGTTGTGCTTTAGGATTGGATGAAAGTTATTATTGTTGCTTTGTTCAAAGGAAAAGGTATTAAGGATGTATATAGCAATTATAGGGTAATAAATCTTTTTAAGTATGCTAGGAAAAGTGTATGTATGAGTGTTAATTGATAGTGATGGAAGTGACTGACTGCAGAATAAGTAAGCAACAAGAGGGTTTTAGGAAAGGTGGGGATGTGTGGATCAGATTTTTGCAGAGAATGATTCTAGAAAAGTATCTAGCAAAAGTAAGAAGCTGTATGCAGCTTTTATTGATCTGGAGAAAGTATACAACAGAGTCGAGTGGATTACTTTGTGGGATGTGCTAAGGATATGTTGGGTGGGGGAACGATTGTTCAATGGTGTGAAAGCCTTCCACAGAGGAAAAAATGCAAGTGGAGGGCTTTTTAACATATATATGGAGGGAGTGATGAGAGATGAGAGCAAGACTAGGGATAGGAGGTTCAGAGATTGAGTGTGGTGGTAAAGTATGATGGCTTGTGACAAGCTTGTTTGCAAAAGATGCTGTGATGTTTACTAGGAGCAGAGTTGCAGAATGTTGTGTGTTTTTTGATCTGTATAAGCAAAGGCAGTTGAAGGTAAATGCAAATAAAAGTAAAGTAATGATGTATGAAATGAAACTCTTGAGTGAAAATATAGATTTTGCAAAGCCCTATAGAGTGAGAGAAGAAAGTGTACTTAACTGTGTTATAGATAATGGGGAGAAAGACTGGAAGAGGTTGACAGAATTTAAATATTTGGGAGCTATCTTGGTTATGTTTGGTATGATATGGAAGAAGAGTTAAGAGAGAGAGCAGAACAGGGTAGAAGAGTCACTAGGAACCAAACAGAATAATGAAGGGTAGAGATGTAAGTTTGGAAGTGAAGAAAGGATTAAGGGACAGCATAGTCCTTTTGATCCTGACTAATGCAGTCAAATAATGGAAGTGGAATGAGTCACAGAGGTTAAGAATCGAGGCCTTGGAAATGAGCCACTTATGAGGAGCATGTGATATGACAAGATGGAGTCAAGAAAGAAATGAGGAAGTGTTTAGTGTTTGAGAGGTTTAGCATGGAAAGGAATGCAAAGGGAATGAATTGTGGAGTGGTAGAGTAGGTGAAATGTAATACTTGAGATGGTTTGGGCATATGGAAAATGCAAGACAGGGATTTTACAAGGAGAGTGTATGATAGTACAATTAAAGTTTTTTTTTTTTTTTTTTTTTTTTTTGCCGCTGTCTCCCGCGTTTGCGAGGTAGCACAAGGAAACAGACGAAAGAAATGGCCCAACCCACCCCCATACACATGTATATACATACGTCCACACACGCAAATATACATACCTACACAGCTTTCCATGGTTTACCCCAGACGCTTCACATGCCCTTGATTCAATCCACTGACAGCACGTCAACCCCGGTATACCACATCGCTCCAATTCACTCTATTCCTTGCCCTCCTTTCACCCTCCTGCATGTTCAGGCCCCGATCACACAAAATCTTTTTCACTCCATCTTTCCACCTCCAATTTGGTCTCCCTCTTCTCCTCGTTCCCTCCACCTTCCGACACATATATCCTCTTGGTCAATCTTTCCTCACTCATTCTCTCCATGTGCCCAAACCATTTCAAAACGCCCTCTTCTGCTCTCTCAACCACGCTCTTTTTATTTCCACACATCTCTCTTACCCTTACGTTACTTACTCGATCAAACCACCTCACACCACACATTGTCCTCAAACATCTCATTTCCAGCACATCCATCCTCCTTCGCACCACTCTATCCATAGCCCACGCCTCGCAACCATACAACATTGTTGGAACCACTATTCCTTCAAACATACTCATTTTTGCTTTCCGAGATAATGTTCTCGACTTCCACACATTCTTCAAGGCTCCCAGAATTTTCGCCCCCTCCCCCATCCTATGATCCACTTCCGCTTCCATGGTTCCATCTGCTGCCAGATCCACTCCCAGATATCTAAAACACTTTACTTCCTCCAGTTTTTCTCCATTAAAACTCACCTCCCAATTGGCTTGACCCTCAACCCTACTGTACCTAATAACCTTGCTCTTATTCACATTTACTCTTAACTTTCTTCTTTCACACACTTTACCAAACTCAGTCACCAGCTTCTGCAGTTTCTCACACGAATCAGCCACCAGCGCTGTATCATCAGCGAACAACAACTGACTCACTTCCCAAGCTCTCTCATCCCCAACAGACTTCATACTTGCCCCTCTTTCCAAAGTTCTTGCATTCACCTCCCTAACATCCCCATCCATAAACAAATTAAACAACCATGGAGACATCACACACCCCTGCCGCAAACCTACATTCACTGAGAACCAATCACTTTCCTCTCTTCCTACACGTACACATGCCTTACATCCTCGATAAAAACTTTTCACTGCTTCTAACAACTTGCCTCCCACACCATATATTCTTAATACCTTCCACAGAGCATCTCTATCAACTCTATCATATGCCTTCTCCAGATCCATAAATGCTACATACAAATCCATTTGCTTTTCTAAGTATTTCTCACATACATTCTTCAAAGCAAACACCTGATCCACACATCCTCTACCACTTCTGAAACCACACTGCTCTTCCCCAATCTGATGCTCTGTACATGCCTTCACCCTCTCAATCAATACCCTCCCATATAATTTACCAGGAATACTCAACAAACTTATACCTCTGTAATTTGAGCACTCACTCTTATCCCCTGTTTTTTGATCTGTATAAAGGGGTTGGTGTGATGTGTAAAATGATCTGTAAAATGAGGAAATAGAGTGAAAGAATACTTGAGGGAGAGAACTGGTGGAAGAATGCTTGGAATCATTTTTACGAAGGAGGCATGTAAGGACAGGGATAAGTGGGGACTTTTATTGTGGCCAATCCCCTGATGAGAGTTCTAAAAAGAAACAGGCATCGGATAATATACATATACATGTATATACATGTGTATGTGGGTGGGTTAGGCCATTCCTCGACTGTTTCCTTGCACTACCCTGCTAACATGGGAGATGGCGATTAAGTATGATAAATATAAATAAATAGACAGATAGGTAATGATATTGCCTAGTGAGTGACCTTCGAAAACCCATCTGTGGGTTTTAGTATTAATCTGATTGGTCGTGTTTGTGATGAATTTCTCCAGTTGTTCCTCTTTTGTGACCCCAGTAGGAGCTTTATAAAGTCCACAAACATTTTTGCTTAAAGTGTTTTTTGGGTAAGTTTAGCTCAATATCTTTATGTAAAAACTTGTTTTTACATATAGCCGTTGGCTCTGGAAGGAAAGTTAATGCACTTGTATACTGTGTCTAGACTCAGGAATTTTCCTTTATTTTATGGCAACCTCTTATAGGTTAAAATAAATACATACCTTTGATTCCTGGCTGAAAATGAAATCATTAGATATGGAAGTAGCACGTTGTCATTAACTCTTGGAAGTCTTCACCAAAGAGATTCATTTATTTGTGCACTCTAAAATCTTAAAATACATATTAGTGGGAATATATATGTTCTTGGAGTAAGAATCTCATTTTGTTGGTTTAACATGGGCTTTAAGTTAGGGCAAATGATGTAAGGATGTTGTCCTTTGCTATAGCCTTCCTTCAAATCCTTTTGTTGGAGAAAATTAACAAAAAGATTCTTTGACACTTATCTACTACCCATGTCAGATATTACCTTAATTCATGGCTCTGGGGATTCCTTCATCAGGGGTGATGTATTCTGGTGTGCCCATCATTCACCATTATTCTTATCTGGAAGATTTTTCTTTAAACACTCATTCATTTACACTTGCATGCTTGCAGGAAACACTTTAGAGGGAGAAATGTGGGTTTGGAAATTTCAAAAACTTTTCTTTGAGGTAGGCTTGCAAGCAGTTGCTCCTGGATTTTTTATTTCTTTTTTCCCCTGCTTGGCCTACCTCTCATTTTTTCTTTTTGTTTTCTTCTCTGTACCAGCTGTGACCACTTCTATGTTGATGCCAACAGTCTTTAGATTCTGAGCAGGTGGACAGTCATGAATGAGAATGAGAGGTTGATAATGTCATTTCTATGACAGTCTTTGATTAGTCAGTGGTGGACCCAAAATCAGCAAGCTGCCACTTCCTAGTTAGGAATATTGATATAAGTTGGGAACCCAGTTTCTTCATCAGAAACTTTAAGTTCGAAGATCCTTGCCCTGATTTTCCTATATCATAAAGAATCTCTGATGCTCAAGGGACAATCCTTCATAGAGAGAAGGTATTCAAAATTTTAAAACCTGCATTTTTTAACGTTCACCGTCCAATCTTTTTGAAACATATACTGAAGAATATAGTAATGACTTTTTCTAGAGGAGCCCACATTATCTGAGTACAGTGTTCAGCTACATTCATCATGGTTCATGCTGTGTTTCCTATTTACATGAAAACTCCAACTATAGTATATACTATATAGTATATGCATACAGGGCCTATCAATAAAGTTTAGACATATCTACATATTTTTTTTATCTTCATACTTTTGTCATCAAGCAATTGAAAAAGCTGCTTCAGATATCTAGCAAAGGAAGCGAAAATTGCTGAGAGACAGAATTTTATGGAAGATATGTTTATGATTTGGTAAACAGAGAAGAGGTAGTGAAAGCTTTGCGGAAGATGAAAGCTGGCAAGGCAGCAGGTTTGGATGGTATTGCAGTGGAATTTATTAAAAAAGGGGGTGACTGTATTGTTGACTGGTTGGTAAGGTTATTTAATGTATGTATGACTCATGGTGAGGTGCCTGAGGATTGGCGGAATGCGTGCATACTGCCATTGTACAAAGGCAAAGGGGATAAGAGTGAGTGCTCAAATTACAGAGGTATAAGTTTGTTGAGTATTCCTGGTAAATTATATGGGAGGGTATTGATTGAGAGGGTGAAGGCATGTACAGAGCATCAGATTGGGGAAGAGCAGTGTGGTTTCAGAAGTGGTAGAGGATGTGTGGATCAGGTGTTTGCTTTGAAGAATGTATGTGAGAAATACTTAGAAAAGCAAATGGATTTGTATGTAGCATTTATGGATCTGGAGAAGGCATATGATAGAGTTGACAGAGATGCTCTGTGGAAGGTATTAAGAATATATGGTGTGGGAGGAAAGTTGTTAGAAGCAGTGAAAAGTTTTTATCGAGGATGTAAGGCATGTGTACGTGTAGGAAGAGAGGAAAGTGATTGGTTCTCAGTGAATGTAGGTTTGCGGCAGGGGTGTGTGATGTCTCCATGGTTGTTTAATTTGTTTATGGATGGGGTTGTTAGGGAGGTAAATGCAAGAGTTTTGGAAAGAGGGGCAAGTATGAAGTCTGTTGGGGATGAGAGAGCTTGGGAAGTGAGTCAGTTGTTGTTCGCTGATGATATAGCGCTGGTGGCTGATTCATGTGAGAAACTGCAGAAGCTGGTGACTGAGTTTGGTAAAGTGTGTGGAAGAAGAAAGTTAAGAGTAAATGTGAATAAGAGCAAGGTTATTAGGTACAGTAGGGTTGAGGGTCAAGTCAATTGGGAGGTGAGTTTGAATGGAGAAAAACTGGAGGAAGTGAAGTGTTTTAGATATCTGGGAGTGGATCTGGCAGCGGATGGAACCATGGAAGCGGAAGTGGATCATAGGGTGGGGGAGGGGGCGAAAATTCTGGGGGCCTTGAAGAATGTGTGGAAGTCGAGAACATTATCTCGGAAAGCAAAAATGGGTATGTTTGAAGGAATAGTGGTTCCAACAATGTTGTATGGTTGCGAGGCGTGGGCTATGGATAGAGTTGTGCGCAGGAGGATGGATGTGCTGGAAATGAGATGTTTGAGGACAATGTGTGGTGTGAGGTGGTTTGATCGAGTGAGTAACGTAAGGGTAAGAGAGATGTGTGGAAATAAGAAGAGCGTGGTTGAGAGAGCAGAAGAGGGTGTTTTGAAGTGGTTTGGGCACATGGAGAGGATGAGTGAGGAAAGATTGACCAAGAGGATATATGTGTCGGAGGTGGAGGGAACGAGGAGAAGAGGGAGACCAAATTGGAGGTGGAAAGATGGAGTGAAAAAGATTTTGTGTGATCGGGGCCTGAACATGCAGGAGGGTGAAAGGAGGGCAAGGAATAGAGTGAATTGGAGCGATGTGGTATACCGGGGTTGAATCAAGGCATGTGAAGCGTCTGGGGTAAGCTATGGAAAGCTGTGTAGGTATGTATATTTGCGTGTGTGGACGTATGTATATACATGTGTATGGGGGGGGTTGGGCCATTTCTTTCGTTTGTTTCCTTGCGCTACCTCGCAAACGCGGGAGACAGCGACAAAGTATAATAAAAAATAAAAAAAATGTTTATGTAGTTGATTTAAAGAATATGGAATACAGAAGTAAGATGAGATATTTCTCAACTATACATTCAGAACCTCATAAATACCTAAGAGAGCATTTGTTTGTGTTGGGTACCTAAGAGAGCATTTGTTTGTGTGGGGTAAGATAGGTTAAGATACCAATTTACTCCCAAAATAAGATTTATCCAAGAAAATTCACCCACCTTTAACGATTACAAGATATAAAAATCAGTAGATGCTCATCAGCAGGGGCTGCTCAATACCAGCAGCCCATTAAAGTCCAGTGTTAGGATGCAAGGATGAGGCTTGCTAAACTGTTTCTTGCTCACTGTAGCACTGTTTGGACCTGCTGACCATTGCTTAATGTGAGGTTTTGATGTCTTCACGTAAGTTCTGGACTCTCAGACATGGTTATCTTTGTTTCTGATTCATTGTTTGCTGTGTCACAGATTACAGATACTTTGTATCTTGAAAACAATTGTATTTAGAGAAACCACCAGTGTCACCTTTCAAAATATGGTGGCATTGTAGACTTTTCTGAATTTGAATATTCAGCTTAACCAATACTTCATATTTTGATTTGTATTTCTTCTCTTTTCTCATGCAGCTTTGAGGCTGAACTTCATGCTGGCACTGGGATATGATGGACTCCTTTAAAGAGAAGGTCCTCAGTGAAATATTGCTCTCTTCTTTCCACTGATGATGATATGACCTTGCTAAATTTGATTTCTTGCTTGTGGTGTAACCGCTTGTAGATGGAGTCCTGTTATATATATCTTTTCTCTCTTTCAAAATTGCTCACCATTCCCTGCATTAGCAAGGCAGCTCCAGGAATATGAAAAAATGGCCTCATTCACCTACATTCATTTTTTAGCCCTCATGTATAAAGTACCAAAACTGCAGCCCCTTGTCCACAACCTGGCCCCACAGACCTTTCTTTGGTTTTCCCAGCAATTTCATATGCCCTTGTTCTGTCCATTGACAGCACTTTGACCCCTATATAACACTTTGCTCCAGTTCACTCTATCCCATCCACAACTTTCATCCTCTAACATGTTCAGGCCCCAAGTACTAAAATTTTACTCACTTGATCTTTTCATCTCCAATTCAGTCTTCCCCTTCTGTTCCCCTCCACTTCTGACACATATATCCTCTTTGTCAATCTCTCCTTACATATTCTTTCCATATGTCCGTACTATTTCAGCACCCACTTCAACTCTCTCAACCACACCTCTCTCTTACCCTATCATTACAGTCAGTACTCACACCACATACTGTCCTCAAATATTTCATTTCTAACACATTCACCCTCTTCCATACATTTTTTATAGTGCATTTTGCATCCATAGAACACTATCTGGACTACTGCATCTTCAAACATACCCTTTTTTGCCCTCCCAAATAGTGACCTTTTATCACACATTCCTCAGTGCTCCTTGAACCTTTGCCCCATCACCCACCCTATGACTTACCTCAGCTTCCATGGTTCCATTTGCTGCTATTTCCACTTCGAAGTATATAAAACACTTCAATTCCTCCAAGTTTTTTTCATTCAAATTCATATTCCAGATAAGTTGTCTTTTTGCACTATTAAATCTAACAACCTTCCTTTTATGCCCGTTACATTCAGCTTTCTAATTCCACACACCCTCCCAAACTCAGACACCGGCTCATGCAGTCTCTCACTTCAGTCTGCAATCAGCACCATGTCATCAGCAAACAACAACTGACTCAGCTCCCAGACTCCCCCAACAGACTGCATACTTGTTACTTCCCAAGACCCTTGAATTTACCTCCATCATTTCCTCATTAAGGTATCACTCTATCCTTAAACAAATTAAAAAGCCATAATGGCATCACCCCTGACACAGACCTACCTCTGTCTTAAACACTCGCTGTCCTCCCTAGCTACTCAAGCACATGCCATACTTTCTCGATAAAACTCCTTGGTGCCTCTAATAGCTTTCCTCCCACACTATATATTCTTAACATCTTCCACAAAACACCTGAATCAACCCTGTCATATTATTTTTTCCAGATCCTTAAATGCCTCATGCAAATCCTTGTTTCTATTAGTATTTCTCAAACACATTCTTCAGAGCAAACACTTGATCCACACATACTCTTTTACTCCCAAAACTATATTGTTCCTCCCTTGTCTGATCCTCTATGCATGCCACAACCCTTTCAATCATAACTTAGCAGGTACTCTCAACAAACTTGTGCCACTTTCATTGGAAGACTCACCTTTTTCCCCCTTGCCTTTATACAGTGGCACTATACATGCATTCTACTAATCCTCAGGCACCTCACTATAATCCATGTATACATTGAAAATCCTAGCTAGCCAGTCGACAACACAGTCACTCCCTTTCTTAAGAAATTCAGCAGTGATACCATCCAATTCAGCTGTAATGCCACATTTCATTGTAAGCAAGGCTTTCACCATCTATTTTTTTTCACCAAACTTCTTGCCATGACTCTCTCACTTAACATATCTCCTCAACCCAAACACTCTACATCTGCCACATTATCATCAACCACATACAACAATCAATTAGTGTGCTCACTGCAGCTCCTCTTCACCTCATCACTGCCTGTTACCACTTTCCAATTTGTTCATTTCACAGATGATCCCATTTGTTCTATTTTTTTATATAAACCTCCTTTTGAAATATTTTCTTATTCTCTCTGAAGTTTGTTGGTTCTCACTCACCAGCTCTCGTTTGTTGTCTTTTTCAGCTCCTGCATCTTCCTCTTGACCTTCTGCCACTCTTTTAAATCTATTAGTTCCTTCCAAGTAATGCCCATAATCTTTTCACTAGTAACTTCATCATTCCACTAATCATTAACCTTTCTCACCTGCCCACCTATCACCATCTGCACACCACACACTTCTCTCACACATGTCAACACTGCTTCCCCAAATACCTTCCACTCCTTACCCACTCCCCTAGTTTCATTACTTTCACCCTCTTCAAATGCTTAGACTGATCTCTGTGTTAGGATCCAGCCAAAATGAGAAGGGAAAGGTTAGTAGTATGTTTGAGGAAAGGAACATGGATGTTTCCAGTGAAACAAAGCTCAAGGAGAAGAGGGAGGAATGGTTCAAGAATATCAGGAGTTAGTGTTAGAGTTTGAGCTAAGGATGAGGGAGCACTCTAGAAGAGGAACTGTGGGAATGTGTAAATGAGCTCCATTCTAATGTTGGTAAAAATGAAAATGGAGTATGAGTGGTGGTTCTTTAGCAGTGCTTATGCACCTGGCCTCAAGAAGTTGGACAAGTAAAGGAGTGTGTTTTGGGAAGAGCTGTATGAGTGTTGTTAGCAGTTTTGATGCAGAAGATTAGGCATTGGTGATGGATGATTTGAAAGTGCAAGTGGGTAATGTGGCACTTGAGGGCATTATTCATTGGCAGGCATGGGGTATTCAGAGTTATGAATGGAAGTGGTGAACCTGCTTATTGAGTTATGTGCTGAAAAAGAACTGGTGATTGGAAACAGGCATTATTGGATTATATGGTAATTGATGGGCGAGCAAACAAGAGGCCCCTAGATGTGACTGTGCTGAGAGGGGCAGGATGAAGATTTGTAGACTCTTTCGAAAAAGAGAACGGTGAAAATGAGGTTTGAAAAGCGGCATGTAGGAAAAGATACCAGGAGAGATTGAGTGTTGAATGGCCAAAGATGGGAGTAAATGAAGTTAGGAAGTGGGAGGAATAGAAAAGGTAAGGGAAGCACTGCTTACATATGCAAGAGAAGTGTATGGCATGCGGAAAGTGGGAGGTGGATTGGTGAGAAAGGGTGCTGAGTGATGGGATGAGGAAGTTAACCCTCTCTCAGGCCTTTGTAACAGAATGAGTCACAAAGGCTTCCATGGCTCCTGCAACCATTCATGCTTCCCACTTGCTCACAGAGAGCAGACCCATCATGTTCGGCTGATGGCCATGCATACAGTGAAAGTTTTTCTGTAATTTCTTGTCATTTTGTGGTCCACAGGGGCAAAAAAAAGAGTTACTTCTCAGCAGTCAGCCTCACAGAAATGGCTTGCAATGAATAGGATTGGTAGCTATGGAGACCCAGATTCTGCCAACAAGGCTGAGACATTAGGTATGTATCATGTACAAAGGAATACCAAGGAATTCAAACAGCAGCAGACCACTGGGTCCCTCTGAGGCTGTTTGTGATACCAGAAGAAATATGTAAGCAGAATGTCAAAGAAGCTGATTGAGGAAAGCAAAGAAAGAGTAGATGAAGATTTTGGAATAAAATTGAGTGAAAAATTGGGAAAATAAGATATTGTAATAAAAGGAGGTAAAAAAATTAAAGGTGATGCAAGAGTGGAAATTTTAGTAAGAGAAGTCAGGTAGGGGAGTTGCTGAATCAAGAGGAGGAAGTGAAAGGAAGATGGCAAGAGTGTTTTGAAGAACTGATGAATGTGACATGGAATGAGTCACAGAAGTCAAGAATCCAGGCTGTGAAAATGAGCTATCTGAGAGAAGCATGTGGTTTGACTAGATGAAATGAAAGAAATTAAGGGTGTATGGGAGATTTGATTTGGCAGGGAATGCAAAGGTAAGGCAGCAGTTGTTACACACATAGGGATGAAGGATAGAAGGAAGAGGATACAAGGCAAGGGCCTGTAGCAAAAAAGGAGGTAAAAATGAGGCTAAAGGTAGGAGAGGCACATGGAATGGATGCAATTACAGCTGAAATGCTAAAGTATGGAGAAGAGTGCAAGAGTGGATGCATCTAATATGTAATTCAGCATAGAAACAGAAGGTTGTGCCTGAGGATTGGATGAAAGCTATTACTGTTCCTTTATTCAAAGAAAAAGGTGCTTGAGGATATATGTAGCAATTATAGGGGAATATGTCTTTGAAATATGTCAGGAAAAATATATGCAAAATTGTTGATTGATAGAGCAATGGAAGTGACAATGCAGAATAAGTGAGGAGCAAGAGGGTTTTAGGAAAGACGGGAGACGTGTGGATCAGATTTTAAGGTGAAGGTAAGGCGAAAGGTAAGAAGTTGTATGTAGCTATTATGGATCTGTAAAAAATGTATGACAGTCAAGTCATATGCTTTATGGAAGGTGTTAAGGATATATGGAATAGGGGGACAAGTGTTGGATGGTATGAAAGCCTTCTTTAGAGGAGGAAATGCCTGTGTAACAGTGGATGGAGAGCTGAGTGAAAGTTATGGTATACATATGGATGTGAGGCAGGGTTGTATGATGTCACCGTGGCTTTTTATTACAATCTTCTGTCAAACATAACAACACTAAACTCTCAAAGTTCATTCTTCATAACTCTAGATTTTCTTGCTGTGTCACCAGCGCTGTGCGCTAACCCTGCCTTTTGGCAAAATGGTAGGAGCAGTGGATAGAAGCAGTAGGCAAGAACATTTAGGCAGGAGCATTAGGTAAAGATAGTAGGTAAGAACATTACGCAGATGCATTAGGTAGAAGTAGTCACTAGGTACATTAGGTGGAAGCCTCTGCAAACACTGTGCTAAAGAGTTTCCTTCTGCCAATGGCCTGATATGGGTGAGGCACTAAAGGCAAAGAAGTGGCATAGGAATTTACTATTTATGGAGAGAGTATTACTGTGGTCACCCCCTTGAGGTTGTTCAAAGTGGGAACAGGCATCAGAGTTGTAGACACATTGATAGAAATGGATGGATTGATAAAAAGCAAAATTAGGGAAAGGGGATGCAGAGCTTAAGTGTGTATGGTGACTAGTGGCAAGCCTGTCTGTGGTTGATACCTTGTGTTTGCTGAAAGTGAAGGAGTTGCAGGTGGTTGTGTGTAAATGTAAGCGATTGAAAGTAAATGCAAGTAAAGTAATGTTGTTTGAGAGGAAGTGGAGTGAAAGTTTTGATTTTGCAAAACCATATAGAGTGAAATAAGAAAGTGCATTAAACTGTGTTTTGGATATGGGGGTAAAAAGACCAGAAGAGGTGAGAGAATTTAAGTATTTAGGAGCTGTCTTGGATAAATTCGGTGATATAGAAGGAGAGATAAGGGAGAGAGCAGTAATGGGTAGAAGAGTCATTGGGTCCCAAATAATGAAGGGTAGAGGTGTAAGAATGGAAGTAAAGAGAGGATTAAGAGGTCAAGAATCCAGGCTGTGGGAATGAGCTATTCGAGAGGAGCATGTGGTATGGCAGGAATGAGTGAAACATAATACTTTGAGGTGGTTTGGGCATGTGGAAAGAATGCAAGACTGGGAGTTTACAAGGAAAATTTATTTATTCATTTATTATACTTTGTCGCTGTCTCCCGCATTAGCGAGGTAGCGCAAGGAGACAGACAAAAGAATGACCCAACACATGCACATACACATACACATGTATGTACCTACTATCTTTACCTAAATTTATGATAGTATAATTAAAAGGGTTGGTTTGAGAGGGAGACCTGCTGTGACATGGGCAGATAGTGTGGAAGAATACTGGAGAGAGAGAAATGGTGGTTGAATGTGTGGAATAGTGTATGCAAGAGATGCATGGCCACCCCCTTGATGGGAGTTCCTGGAAGGATTGGGCATCAGAGATAGATAGATAGATAAAAGAAATGTGAAAATCATAGGTCAGTGTGATAAGAGTGATAAAAGTGATGAGTGATAAAAGTAGAAAAACATTTTAAACTTTAGCTTAGGAGGAGCACATGATGATATTTGTAGACAAAGTGAAATGTTTATCAAGTCTATTCTTAAATGTATCTATGGTAATACTTTCAGCCACCTTATTTGGTAAACCATTCCATATGTCAACAGTTCTGTTGAGGAAAAAGCATTTTACCTCAAGTTTGTTACCATTACTTAAAGAGAAATGTATCCCTTTGTGTAAGCTGTTATATTAAGATTATCAAAGACTTTGATAAATTTGAATGCCTGTATCAGATCACCCTTTAACCATCCTTTTCTAAACTAAATAGAATTAAGTTGTTGAATCAGCTTTCGTGGGATGTGTTTCTCAGTCCGGGAGTCATCTTGTTAGCTTGTCTCTGTTGTCTCTCCATTCTGTTTTTGTCAAGAAGGCTGACCAAAACTGAACAGTATTCAAAATGGGGATGTACAAGTAGCTTTAAAAGAGTATGGGTAATTTCCCTGGGCATAAATTTGATAGACTTACCCATTAATCTAAGAATTTTCTTCACCTTTTTATTTATTTATTATACTTTGACGCTGTCTCGTGTGTTAGCGAGGTAGCGCAAGGAAACAGGCGAAAGAATGTCCCAACCCACCTTCATGCACATGTATATACATAAATGCCCACACACCTATACATTTCAGCGTTTACATAGACATATACATATATACTCATGTACATATTCATATTCATGGAAAAAGGTGAGAACAAAGGAGGTAAGGGTAGTGGGGGAGGAATGGGATGTATTTAGGGAAGCAGTGATGGCTTGCGCAAAAGATGCTTGTGGCATGAGAAGTGTGGGAGGTGGGCAGATTAGAAAGGGTAGAGAGTGGTGGGATGAAGAAGTAAGATTATTAGTGAAAGAGAAGAGAGAGGCATTTGGACAATTTTTGCAGGAAAACAATGCAAATGAGTGGGAGATGTATAAAAGAAAGAGGCAGGAGGTCAAGAGAAAGGTGCAAGAGGTGCAAAAGAGGGCAAATGAGAGTTGGGGTGAGAGAGTATCATTAAATTTTAGGGAGAATAAAAAGATGTTCTGGAAGGAGGTAAATAAAGTGCGTAAGACAAGGGAACAAATGGGAACATCAGTGAAGGGGGCTAATGGGGAGGTCATAACAAGTAGTGGTGATGTGAGAAGGAGATGGAGTGAGTATTTTGAAGGTTTGTTGAATGTGTTTGATGATAGAGTGGCAGATATAGGGTGTTTTGGTTGAGGTGGTGTGCAAAGTGAGAGGGTTAGGGAAAATGATTTGGTAAACAGAGAAGAGGTAGTAAAAGCTTTGCGGAAGATGAAATCTGGCAAGGCAGCAGGTTTGGATGGTATTGCAGTGGAATTTATTAAAAAAGGGGGTGACTGTATTGTTGACTGGTTGGTAAGGTTATTTAATGTATGTATGATTCATGGTGAGGTGCCTGAGGATTGGCGGAATGCTTGCATAGTGCCATTGTACAAAGGCAAAGGGGATAAGAGTGAGTGCTCAAATTACAGAGGTATAAGTTTGTTGAGTATTCCTGGTAAATTATATGGGAGGGTATTGATTGAGAGGGTGAAGGTATGTACAGAGCATCAGATTGGGGAAGAGCAGTGTGGTTTCAGAAGTGGTAGAGGATGGGTGGATCAGGTGTTTGCTTTGAAGAATGTATGTGAGAAATACTTAGAAAAGCAAATGGATTTGTATGTAGCATTTATGGATCCAGAGAAGGGATATGATAGAGTTGATAGAGATGCGCTGTGGAAGGTACGAAGAATATATGGCGTGGGAGGCAAGTTGTTAGAAGCAGTGAAAAGTTTTTATCGAGGATGTAAGGCATGTGTACGTGTAGGAAGAGAGGAAAGTGATTGGTTCTCAGTGAATGTAGGTTTGCGGCAGGGGTGTGTGATGTCTCCATGGTTGTTTAATTTGTTTATGGATGGGGTTGTTAGGGAGGTGAATGGAAGAGTTTTGGAAAGAGGGGCAAGTATGAAGTCTGTTGTGGATGAGAGAGCTTGGGAAGTGAGTCAGTTGTTGTTCGCTGATGATACAGCGCTGGTGGCTGATTCATGTGAGAAGCTGCAGAAGCTGGTGACTGAGTTTGGTAAAGTGTGTGAAAGAAGAAAGTTAAGAGTAAATGTGAATAAGAGCAAGGTTATTAGGTACAGTAGGGTTGAGGGTCAAGTCAATTGGGAGGTAAATTTGAATGGAGAAAAACTGGAGGAAGTAAAGTGTTTTAGATATCTGGGAGTGGATCTGGCAGCAGATGGAACCATGGAAGCAGAAGTGAATCATAGGGTGGGGGAAGGGACGAAAATCCTGGGAGCCTTGAAGAATGTTTGGAAGTCGAGAACATTATCTCGGAAAGTAAAAATGGGTATGTTTGAAGGAATAGTGGTTCCAACAATGTTGTATGGTTGCGAGGCGTGGGCTATGGATAGAGTTGTGCGCAGGAGGGTGGATGTGCTGGAAATGAGATGTTTGAGGACAATATGTGGTGTGAGGTGGTTTGATCGAGTAAGTAATGTAAGGGTAAGAGAGATGTGTGGAAATAAAAAGAGCGTGATTGAGAGAGCAGAAGAGGGTGTTTTGAATTGGTTTGGGCACATGGAGAGAATGAGTGAGGAAAGATTGACCAAGAGGATATATGTGTCGGAGGTGGAGGGAACGAGGAGAAGTGGGAGACCAAATTGGAGGTGGAAAGATGGAGTGAAAAAGATTTTGAGTGATCAGGGCCTGAACATGCAGGAGGGTGAAAGGCGTGCAAGGAATAGAGTGAATTGGATCGATGTGGTATACCGGGGTTGACGTGCTGTCAATGGATTGAATTAGGGCATGTGAAGCGTCTCGGGTAAACCATGGAAAGTTCTGTGTGGACTGGATGTGGAAAGGGAGCTGTGGTTTTGGGCATTATTACATGACAGCTAGAGACTGAGTGTGAACAAATGGGGCCTTTGTTGTCTTTTCCTAGTGCTACCTCGCACACATGAGGGGGGAGGGGGATGTTATTCCATGTGTGGCGAGGTGGCGATGGGAATAAATAAAGGCAGACAGAGTGAATTATGTACATGTGTATATATGTATATGTCTGTGTGTGTATATATATGTGTACATTGAGATGTATATGTATGTATATTTGCATGTGTGGACGTGTATGTATATACATGTGTATGGGGGTGGGTTGGGCCATTTCTTTCGTCTGTTTCCTTGTGCTACCTCGCAAACGCGGGAGACAGCAACAAAGAAAAAACAAAAACAAAAAAACATTCATACATGCTGCCCTCATCCATTCCTAATGCCACCCTGCCAGGAAACGACAACAAAGGCCACATTCATTCACACTCCTTCTCTAGCTGTCATGTGTAATACACCGAAACCACGGCTCCCTTTCCAAATCCAGGCCCTACAAAACTTTCCATGGTTTACCCCAGATGCTTCACATGCCCCGGTTCAATCCATTGACAGTACGTCGACCCTGGTATTTCACATTGTTCCAATTCAATATTCCTTGCATGCCTTTCACCCTCCTGTATGGTCAAGTCCCGATGGCCCTGGTTCAGTCCACTGAAAGTGCATCGACCCCAGTAAAACAAAACGTGGAGTGGTATCATACTTGACACTCAAACCTTACTCCTACACTTTTTAGTTTATTGTGCTGCTACACACACAAGATATCTCCACATTGTTAGATCAAATATACTTCTGCAGTAATCATTTTCATTGTTATATGAATACCTTTCAACCTGGATCAAATAAATTTTACATACAACTTCAAAAATTTACATCTGCATGGATGAAAACCAAACCAAACTGATGGATTATGAGGGTAAGAAAAGACTTTATTATTAATTCAAATTCACAACTAATATTCATTGCACTATATCAATTACATGTAAAGTTCACTGGCATTTCTCTTTGAATCACGTACAGCACTTATCTCTGAGCTTTTGACCTTATTATCACAAAAACTCAAAAGGATCCAGTTGGTTTAGTGCTGTTTGAATTCCTTTGTATTCTTTTGGTGTTTTTGAATTTCTTTTGAGAATAATCTTTAACATTTTCACTTGCCCTGAATCAGCATACCTATTTAATTCCCTAGTTACTGGTACTACCAAAGAAGACAGCTGGTGGTCACAAATACGAAGTACTGACCTTGTTACCTAACTTGTATTAAAACTTTTGATAAATGGAATATTTTGCATCTTATCAAGTATGAAATAAATCTAAAGCAAAGTGCTTAAGATCAATAAATTTAGTATTAAAGATTGTTGTGACTGCAGTTAACTATAATGGCAAACTCTTATCACTGAAAATTATATCCCATGCTAGGGAGACCACCACACCAAGCAGTTATAAACTTAAGCACATCCTGACATTCAGGGGAACTTGACACCTTAGTGGCCATAATGAGTTTGTTCCAATCTTCTTTGTTAGCTGCCTGCCCACGCTTAAGGTCAAAACGATTTCGGATGACTGGGTAGCCTGAGATAACGCAGGGAGGGGAAGTACTGTTATCTGCACTCACAAGTGAAGCTTCATAAACCATACGCTCATCCATGGGTAGAATCTGTGAAATCAAATATATCATTTGAGACAGAACTCTTTATTTAAAGCCTATGACAAATATTCCACAAAAGCATACTATAAGAATCTACCTAATCTATATTATATTCATTTATTATACTTGATTGCCGTTTTCCATGTCAGCAAGGTAGAGCCAGGAAACAGATGAAGAATGGCCTATCCACTCATATACACATACATAAATATGTACATGCAAGCATATACACATATACATATATCAACATATACACATATACATATGCATACAGACATGTACATATTCATACTTCCTTGCCTTCATCCGTTCCTGGTGCTACACCACCCCACAGGAAACAGCATCTCTAACAACCACTGCTTAGCGAGGTAGTACCAGGAAAAGACAAAAAATGCCAGATTTGTTCACACTCAGTCTCTAGCTGTTATGTGTAATGCACTGAAACCATAGCTCCCTATCCACATCCAGGCCCCACAGATCTTTCCATGGTTTACCCCAGACAGTTTACGTGCCTTGGTTCAGACCACCTATAGCAAGTCAACCCAGGTATACCACATCGTTCCCATCCACTCTATTCCTTGCATGACTCTCACCCTCCTGTATGTTCAGGCCCCAATAGCCCAAATTCTTTTTCACTCTATGCTTCCATCTCCAATTTAGTCTCCCACTTCTCCTTGTTCCCTCCAACTCTGACACATATCCTCTTTGTCAACCTTTCCTCACTCAATCTTTCCATATGTCCAAACTATTTAAACACACTCTCTTCTGTTCTCTTAACCACACTTTTTATTTCCACACACCTCTCATACCCTTTCATTACTTAATCAAACTATTTCACACATATTGTCCTCAAACATTTAATTCTCAACACATCCACCCTCCTCTGTACAATCCTATCTATAGCCCATGCCTCATAACCATATTATATTGTTGGAACTACTATTCCTTCAAACATACCCATTTTTACTCTAACATTCTCTCTTTCCGCACATTCTTCATCGCTCCTGGAACCATTGCCCCCTCCCTCACCCTGTGACACTTCTGCTTCCATGGTTCCATTCACTGGTAAGTACTTTCCCAGATATCTAAAACACTTCACTTCCTCCACTTTTTCTCCATTCAAACTTATTTTTTATTTCACATTATTTATTTTTTTATACCTGACTGTCGTTTCCCGCATCAGTGAGGTAGGGGCAGGAAACAGAAGAAGAATGCCCCATCCACACACACACACACACACACACACATATATATATATATATATATTTTTTTTTTTTCATACTATCCGCCATTTCCCGCGAGAGCGAGGTAGCGTTAAGAACAGAGGACTGGCCCTTTGAGGAAATATCCTCACCTGGCCCTCTTCTCTGTTCCTTCTTTTGGAAAAAAAAAAAAAAACGAGAGGGGAGGATTTCCAGCCCCCCGCTCCCTTCCCTTTTAGTCGCCTTCTACGACACGCAGGGAATACGTGGGAAGTATTCTTTCTCCCCTATCCCCAGGGATAATATATATATATATATATATATATATATATATCATATTTATTTTATTATACTTTGTCGCTGTCTCCCGCGTTTGCGAGGTAGCGCAAGGAAACAGACGAAAGAAATGGCCTAACCCACCCCCATACACATGTATATACATATGTCCACACACGCAAATATACATACCTACACAGCTTTCCATGGTTTACCCCAGACGCTTCACATGCCCTGCTTCAATCCACTGACAGCACGTCAACCCCGGTATACCACATCGATCCAATTCACTCTATTCCTTACCCTCCTTTCACCCTCCTGCATGTTCAGGCCCTGATCATACAAAATCTTTTTCACTCCTTCTTTCCACCTCCAATTTGGTCTCCCACTTCTCCTCGTTCCCTCCACCTCCGACACATATATCCTCTTGGTCAATCTTTCCTCACTCATTCTCTCCATGTGCCCAAACCATTTCAAAACACCCTCTTCTGCTCTCTCAATCACGCTCTTTTTATTCCCACACATCTCTCTTACCCTTACGTTACTTACTCGATCAAACCACCTCACACCACACATTGTCCTCAAACATCTCATTTCCAGCACATCCATCCTCCTGCGCACAACTCTATCCATAGCCCACGCCTCGCAACCATACAACATTGTTGGAACCACTATTCCTTCAAACATACCCATTTTTGCTTTCCGAGATAATGTTCTTGACCTCCACACATTCTTCAAGGCTCCCAGGATTTTCGCCCCCTCCCCCACCCTATGATCCACTTCTGCTTCCATGGTTCCATCCGCTGCCAGATCCACTCCCAGACATCTAAAACACTTTACTTCCTCCAGTTTTTCTCCATTCAAACTTACCTCCCAACTGACTTGACCCTCAACCCTACTGTACCTAATAACCTTGCTCTTATTCACATTTACTCTTAACTTTCTTCTTTCACACACTTTACCAAACTCAGTCACCAGCTTCTGCAGTTTCTCACATGAATCAGCCACCAGCGCTGTATCATCAGCGAACAACAACTGACTCACTTCCCAAGCTCTCTCATCCCCAACAGACTTCATACTTGCCCCTTTCCAAAACTCTTGCATTTACCTTCCTAACAACCCCATCCATAAACAAATTAAACAACCATGGAGATATCACACACCCCTGCCGCAAACCTACATTCACTGAGAACCAATCACTTTCCTCTCTTCCTACACGTACACATGCCTTACATCCTCGATAAAAACTTTTCACTGCTTCTAACAACTTGCCTCCCACACCATATATTCTTAATACCTTCCACAGAGCATCTCTATCAACTCTATCATAAGCCTTCTCCAGATCCATAAATGCTACATACAAATCCATTTGCTTTTCTAAGTATTTCTCACATACATTCTTCAAAGCAAACATATATATATATATATATATATATATATATATATATATATATATATATATATATACATGGGGATAGGAGAGAAAGAATACTCCCCACGCATTCCTCAACTGTCGTAGGAGGCAACTACAGGGGACGGGAGCGGGGGGCTAGAAACCCTCCCCTCCTTGTATTGTAACTTTCTAAACGGGGAAACAGAAGAAGAAGTCACACGGGGAGTGCTTATCCTCCTCGAAGGCTCAGATTGGGGTGTCTAAATGTGTGTGGATGTAACCAAGATGAGAAAAAAGGAGAGATAGGTAGTATGTTTGAGGAAAAGAACCTGGATGTTTTGGCTCTGGGTGAAAGGAACTTCAAGGGTAAAGGGGAAGAGTGGTTTGGGAATGTCTTGGGAATAAAGTCAGGGGTTAGTGAGAGGACAAGAGCAAGGGAAGGAGTAGCACTACTCCTGAAATAGGAGTGGTGGGAGTATGTGATAGAGTGTAAGAAAGTAAACTCTAGACTGATATGGGTAAAACTGAAAGTGGATGGAGAGAGATGGATGATTATCGGTGCATATGCACCTGGGTATGAAAAGAAAGATCATGAGAGGCAAGTGTTTTGGGAGCAGCTGAGTAAGTGTGATAGTAGTTTTGATGCACGAGACCAGGTTATAGTGATGGGTGATTTGAATGCAAAGGTGAGTAATGTGGCAGTTGAAGGAATACCTGGTGTACATGGGGTGTTCAGTGTTGTAAATGGTAATGGTGAAGAGCTTGTAGATTTATGTGCTGAAAAAGGACTGGTGATTGGGGATACCTGGTTTGAAAAGAGAGATATACATAAGTATACATATGTAAGTAGAAGAGATGGCCAGAGAGCGTTATTGGATTATGTGTTAATTGATAGGCGCATGAAAAAGAGACTTTTGGATGTTAATGTGCTCAGGGATATCTGATCATTATCTTGTGGAGGCGAAGGTGAAGACTTGTAGAGGTTTTCAGAAAAGAAGAGAGAATGTTGGGGTGAAGAGAGTGGTGAGAGTAAGTGAGCTTCAGAAGGAGACTTGTGTGAGGAAGTACCAAGAGAGACTGAGTACAGGATGGAAAAAGGTGAGAACAAAGGACGCAATGGGAGTGGGGAGTGATGGGATGTACTTAGGGAAGATGTGATGACTTGTACAAAAGATGCTTGTGGCTTGAGAAGCGTGGGAGGTGGGCAGATTAGAAAGGGTAGTGAGTGGTGGGATGAAGTAAGATTAATAGTGAAAGAGAAGAGAGAGGCATTTGGAAGATTTTTGCAGAGAAATAATGCAAATGACTGGGAGATGTATAAAAGAAAGAAGCACGAGGTCAAATGAAAGGTGCGAGAGGCGAAAAAGAGGACAAATGAGAGTTGGGGTGAGAGAGTATCATTAAATTTCATGGAAAATAAAAAGATGTTTTGGATGGAGGTAAATAAAGTGCGTGAGACAAGGGAACAAATGGGAACATCAGTGAAGTGGGCAAATAGGGAGGTGATAACAAGTAGTGGCGATGTGAGGAGATGGAGTGAGTATTTTGAAGGTTTGTTGAATGTGTTTGACGACAGAGTAGCAGATATAGGGTGTTTTGGTCAAGGTGGTGTGCAAAGTGAGAGGGTTAGGGAGAATGATATGGTAAACAGAAGAGGCAGTAAAAGCTTTGCGCAAGATGAAAGCCGGCAAGGCAGCGGGTTTGGATGGTATTGCAGTGGAATTTATTAAAAAAGAAGGTGACTATTGTTTACTGGTTGGTAAGGTTATTTAATGTATGTATGACTCATGGTGAGGTGTGTGAGGACTGGTGGAATGCTTACATAGTGCCATTGTACAAAGGCAAAGGGGATAAGAGTGAGTGCTCAAATTACAGAGCAGCTGAGTGAGTGTTTTAGTAGTTTTGATGAACGAGACCGGGTTATAGTGATGGGTGATTTGAATGCTAAGGTGAATAATGTGGCAGTTGAGGGAATAACTGGTGTACATGGGGTGTTCAGTGTTGTAAATGGTAATGGTTAAGAACTTGTAGATTTATGTGCTGAAAATGGACTGGTGATTGGGAATACCTGGTTTGAAAAGAGAGATATACATAAGTATACATATGTAAGTAGGAGAGATGGCCAGAGAGCATTATTGGATTATGTGTTAATTATATGGAAATTATATGGCAGGGTACTGATTAAGAGGGTGAAGGCATGTACAGAGCATCAGATTGGGGAGGAGCAATGTGGTTTCAGAAGTGGTAGAGGATGTGTGGACCAGGTGTTTGCTTTGAAGAATGTATGTGAGAAATACTGGGAAAAGCAAATGGATTTGTATGTAGCATTTATGGATCTGGAGAAGGGATATGATAGAGTTGATAGAGATGCTCTGTGGAAGATATTAAGAACATATGGTGTGGGAGGTAAATTGTTAGAAGCAGTGAAAAGTTTTTATCGAGGATGTAAGGCATGTGTACATGTAGGAAGAGAGGAAAGTGACTGGTTCTCAGTGAATGTAGGTTTGCAGCAGGGGTGCGTGATGTCTCCATGTTTGTTTCATTTGTTTATGGATGGGGTTGTTAGGGAGGTGAATGCAAGAGTTTTGGAAAGAGGGGCAAGTATGCAGTCTGTTGTGGATGAGAGAGCTTGGGAAGTGAGTCAGTTGTTGTTCGCTGATTATAATGCGCTAGTGGCTGATTCGGATGAAAACTGCAGAAGCTGGTGACTGAGTTTGGTAAAGAGTGTGAAAGAAGAAACCTGAGAGTAAACGTGAATAAGGTTATTAGGTACAGTAGGGTTGAGGGACAAGTCAATTGGGAGGTAAATTTGAATGGTGAAGAACTGAAGTGAAGTGTTTTAGGTATCTGGGAGTGGATTTGGCAGCAGATGGAACCATGGAGGCAGAAGTGAATCATTGGGTGAGGGAAGGGGTGAAAGTTCTGGAAGCATTGAAGAATGTGTGGAAGTTGAGAACATTATCTTGGAAAGCAAAAATGGGTATGTTTGAAGTGGTTCCAACAATGTTATATGGTTGCGAGGCATGGGCTATGAATAGAATTCTGTGGAGGGTGGATGTGCTGGAAATGAGATGTTTGAGGACAATATGTGGTGTGAGGTGGTTTGATCGAGTAAGTAATGAAAGGGTAAGATAGATGTGTGGTTGAAAGAGCAGATGAGGGTGTTTTGAAATGGTTTGGTCACATGGAGAGAATGAGTGAGGAAAGATTGACCAAGAGGATATATGTGCCAGAGGTGGTGGGAATGAGGAGAAGTGGGAGACCAAATTGGAGGTGGAAAGATGGAGTGAAAAAGATTTTGAGTGATCAGGGCTTGAACATGCAGGAGGGCGAAAGGCGTGCAAGGAATAGAGTGAATTGGAACGATGTGGTATACTGGGGTCGACATGCTGTCAATGGATTGAACCAGGGCATTTGAAGCGTCTGGGATAAGTCATGGAAAGTTCTCTGGGGCCTAGATGTGGAAAGGGAGCTGTGGTTTTGGTGCATTATTACATGACAGCTAGAGACTGAGTGTGAATGAATGTGGCTTTTGTTATCTTTTCCTAGCCCTACTTGCGCTCATGTGGGGGGAGGGGGTTGTTATTTCGTGTGGCAGGGTGGAGATGGGAATGAATAAAGGCAGACAGTATGAATTATGTACATGTGTATATATGTATATGTGTGTGTGTATATATATATATGCATACATTGAGTTGTATAGGTGTGTATATTTGCGTGTGTGGACGTGTATGTATATACATGTGTATGTGGGTGGGTTGGGCCATTCTTTCATCTGTTTCCTTGCACTGCCTCGCTATGCGGGAGACAGCGACAAAGCAAATAATATTTTTCATTTTATTTTCTTTTTGCTTTGTCACTATATATATATATATATATATATATATATATATATATATATATATATATATATATATATATATATATATATATTTTTTTTTTTTTTTTTATACTTTGTTGCTGTCTCCCGCGTTTGCGAGGTAGCGCAAGGAAACAGACGAAAGAAATGGCCCAACCCCCCCCCCATACACATGTATATACATACATCCACACACGCAAATATACATACCTACACAGCTTTCCATGGTTTACCCCAGACGCTTCACATGCCTTGATTCAATCCACTGACAGCACGTCAACCCCGGTATACCACATCGCTCCAATTCACTCTATTCCTTGCCCTCCTTTCACCCTCCTGCATGTTCAGGCCCCGATCACACAAAATCTTTTTCACTCCATCTTTCCACCTCCAATTTGGTCTCCCTCTTCTCCTCGTTCCCTCCACCTCCGACACATATATCCTCTTGGTCAATCTTTCCTCACTCATTCTCTCCATGTGCCCAAACCACTTCAAAACACCCTCTTCTGCTCTCTCAACCACGCTCTTTTTATTTCCACACATCTCTCTTACCCTTACGTTACTCACTCGAATAAACCACCTCACACCACACATTGTCCTCAAACATCTCATTTCCAGCACATCCATCCTCCTGCGCACAACTCTATCCATAGCCCACGCCTCGCAACCATACAACATTGTTGGAACCACTATTCCTTCAAACATACCCATTTTTGCTTTCCGAGATAATGTTCTCGACTTCCACACATTCTTCAAGGCCCCCATAATTTTCGCCCCCTCCCCCACCCTATGATCCACTTCCGCTTCCATGGTTCCATCCGCTGCCAGATCCACTCCCAGATATCTAAAACACTTCACTTCCTCCAGTTTTTCTCCATTCAAACTCACCTCCCAATTGACTTGACCCTCAACCCTACTGTACCTAATAACCTTGCTCTTATTCACATTTACTCTTAACTTTCTTCTTCCACACACTTTACCAAACTCAGTCACCAGCTTCTGCAGTTTCTCACATGAATCAGCCACCAGCGCTGTATCATCAGCGAACAACAACTGACTCACTTCCCAAGCTCTCTCATCCCCAACAGACTTCATACTTGCCCCTCTTTCCAAAACTCTTGCATTTACCTCCCTAACAACCCCATCCATAAACAAATTAAACAACCATGGAGACATCACACACCCCTGCCGCAAACCTACATTCACTGAGAACCAATCACTTTCCTCTCTTCCTACACGTACACATGCCTTACATCCTCGATAAAAACTTTTCACTGCTTCTAACAACTTTCCTCCCATACCATATATTCTTAATACCTTCCACAGAGCATCTCTATCAACTCTATCATATGCCTTCTCCAGATCCATAAATGCTACATACAAATCCATTTGCTTTTCTAAGTATTTCTCACATACATTCTTCAAAGCAAACACCTGATCCACACATCCTCTACCACTTCTGAAACCACACTGCTC
Source organism: Panulirus ornatus (assembly GCF_036320965.1). Taxonomy (NCBI): domain Eukaryota; kingdom Metazoa; phylum Arthropoda; class Malacostraca; order Decapoda; family Palinuridae; genus Panulirus; species Panulirus ornatus. The sequence continues at coordinate 20,225,906 of NC_092244.1, read as the reverse complement.
TTCCCCAATCTGATGCTCTGTACATGCCTTCACCCTCTCAATCAATACCCTCCCATATAATTTACCAGGAATACTCAACAAACTTATACCTCTGTAATTTGAGCACTCACTCTTATCCCCTTTGCCTTTGTACAATGGCACTATGCACGCATTCTGCCAATCCTCATATATATATATATATATATATATATATATATATATATATATATATATATATATATATATATATATATATGAGTCAGTTGTTGTTCGCTGATGATACAGCGCTGGTGGCTGATTCATGTGAGAAACTGCAGAAGCTGGTGACTGAGTTTGGTAAAGTGTGTGGAAGAAGAAAGTTAAGAGTAAATGTGAATAAGAGCAAGGTTATTAGGTACAGTAGGGTTGAGGGTCAAGTCAATTGGGAGGTGAGTTTGAATGGAGAAAAACTGGAGGAAGTGAAGTGTTTTAGATATCTGGGAGTGGATCTGGCAGCGGATGGAACCATGGAAGCGGAAGTGGATCATAGGGTGGGGGAGGGGGCGAAAATTATGGGGGCCTTGAAGAATGTGTGGAAGTCGAGAACATTATCTCGGAAAGCAAAAACGGGTATGTTTGAGGGAATAGTGGTTCCAACAATGTTGTATGGTTGCGAGGCGTGGGCTATGGATAGAGTTGTGCGCAGGAGGATGGATGTGCTGGAAATGAGATGTTTGAGGACAATGTGTGGTGTGAGGTGGTTTGATCGAGTGAGTAACGTAAGGGTAAGAGAGATGTGTGGAAATAAAAAGAGCGTGGTTGAGAGAGCAGAAGAGGGTGTTTTGAAGTGGTTTGGGCACATGGAGAGAATGAGTAAGGAAAGATTGACCAAGAGGATATATGTGTCGGAGGTGGAGGGAACGAGGAGAAGAGGGAGACCAAATTGGAGGTGGAAAGATGGAGTGAAAAAGATTTTGTGTGATCGGGGCCTGAACATGCAGGAGGGTGAAAGGAGGGCAAGGAATAGAGTGAACTGGAGCGATGTGGTATACCGGGGTTGACGTGCTGTCAGTGGATTGAATCAAGGCATGTGAAGCGTCTCGGGTAAACCATGGAAAGCTGTGTAGGTATGTATATTTGCGTGTGTGGACGTATGTATATACATGTGTATGGGGGGGGTTGGGCCATTTCTTTCGTCTGTTTCCTTGCGCTACCTCGCAAACGCGGGAGACAGCGACAAAGTATAATAAAATATAAAAAAAAATATAATATATATATATATGGCCCAACCCACCCCCATACACAATGTATATACATACACGTCCACACACGCAAATATACATACCTATACATCTCAATGTACACATATATATATACACACACAGACACATACATATATACCCATGCACACAATTCACAGTCTGCCTTTATTCATTCCCATCGCCACCTTGCCACACATGGAATACCATCCCCCTCCCCCCTCAGGTGAGCGAGGTAGCGCTAGGAAAAGACAACAAAGGCCCCATTTGTTCACACAGTCTCTAGCTGTCATGCAATAATGCCCGAAACCACAGCTCCCGTTCCACATCCACGCCCCACACAACTTTCCATGGTTTATATATATATATATATATATATATATATATATATATATATATATATATATATAAAGTGAGAGGGTTAGGGAAAATGATTTGGTAAACAGAGAAGAGGTAGTGAAAGCTCTGCGGAAGATGAAAGCCGGCAAGGCAGCAGGTTTGCATGGTATTGCAGTGGAATTTATTAAAAAAGGGGGTGACTGTATTGTTGACTGGTTGGTAAGGTTATTTAATGTATGTATGACTCATGGTGAGGTGCCTGAGGATTGGTGGAATGCGTGCATAGTGCCATTTTACAAAGGCAAAGGGGATAAGAGTGAGTGCTCAAATTACAGAGGTATAAGTTTGTTGAGTATTCCTGGTAAATTATATGGGAGGGTATTGATTGAGAGGGTGAGGGCATGTACAGAGCATCAGATTGGGGAAGAGCAGTGTGGTTTCAGAAGTGGTAGAGGATGTGTGGATCAGGTGTTTGCTTTGAAGAATGTATGTGAGAAATACTTAGAAAAGCAAATGGATTTGTATGTAGCATTTATGGATCTGGAGAAGGCATATGACAGAGTTGATAGAGATGCTCTGTGGAAGGTATTAAGAATATATGGTGTGGGAGGCAAGTTGTTAGAAGCAGTGAAAAGTTTTTATCGAGGATGTAAGGCATGTGTACACGTAGGAAGAGAGGAAAGTGATTGGTTCTCAGTGAATGTAGGTTTGCGGCAGGGGTGTGTGATGTCTCCATGGTTGTTTAATTTGTTTATGGATGGGGTTGTTAGGGAGGTGAATGCAAGAGTTTTGGAAAGAGGGGCAAGTATGAAGTCTGTTGGGGAGGAGAGAGCTTGGGAAGTGAGTCAGTTGTTGTTCGCTGATGATACAGCGCTGGTGGCTGATTCATGTGAGAAACTGCAGAAGCTGGTGACTGAGTTTGGAAAAGTGTGTGGAAGAAGAAAGTTAAGAGTATAATAAAAAATAAAAAATATATATGTATATATATATGTATATACTTGCCCCTCTTTCCAGGACTCTTGCATTTACCTCCCTAACAACCCCATCCATAAACAAATTAAACAACCATGGAGACATCACACACCCCTGCCGCAAACCTACATTCACTGAGAACCAATCACTTTCCTCTCTTCCTACACGTACACATGCCTTACATCCTCGATAAAAACTTTTCACTGCTTCTAACAACTTGCCTCCCACACCATATATTCTTAATACCTTCCACAGAGCATCTCTATCAACTCTATCATATGCCTTCTCCAGATCCATAAATGCTACATACAAATCCATTTGCTTTTCTAAGTATTTCTCACATACATTCTTCAAAGCAAACACCTGATCCACACATCCTCTACCACTTCTGAAACCGCACTGCTCTTCCCCAATCTGATGCTCTGTACATGCCTTCACCCTCTCAATCAATACCCTCCCATATAATTTACCAGGAATACTCAACAAACTTATACCTCTGTAATTTGAGCACTCACTCTTGTATGAAGTCTGTTGGGGATGAGAGAGCTTGGGAAGTGAGTCAGTTGTTGTTCGCTGATGATACAGCGCTGGTGGCTGATTCATGTGAGAAACTGCAGAAGCTGGTGACTGAGTTTGGTAAAGTGTGTGGAAGAAGAAAGTTAAGAGTAAATGTGAATAAGAGCAAGGTTATTAGGTACAGTAGGGTTGAGGGTCAAGTCAATTGGGAGGTGAGTTTGAATGGAGAAAAACTGGAGGAAGTGAAGTGTTTTAGATATCTGGGAGTGGATCTGTCAGCGGATGGAACCATGGAAGCGGAAGTGGATCATAGGGTGGGGGAGGGGGCGAAAATTTTGGGAGCCTTGAAAAATGTGTGGAAGTCGAGAACATTATATCGGAAAGCAAAAATGGGTATGTTTGAAGGAATAGTGGTTCCAACAATGTTGTATGGTTGCGAGGCGTGGGCTATGGATAGAGTTGTGCGCAGGAGGATGGATGTGCTGGAAATGAGATGTTTGAGGACAATGTGTGGTGTGAGGTGGTTTGATCGAGTAAGTAACGTAAGGGTAAGAGAGATGTGTGGAAATAAAAAGAGCGTGGTTGAGAGAGCAGAAGAGGGTGTTTTGAAATGGTTTGGGCACATGGAGAGAATGTGTGAGGAAAGATTGACCAAGAGGATATATGTGTCGGAGGTGGAGGGAACGAGGAGAAGAGGGAGACCAAATTGGAGGTGGAAAGATGGAGTGAAAAAGATTTTGTGTGATCGGGGCCTGAACATGTAGGAGGGTGAAAGGAGGGCAAGGAATAGAGTGAATTGGAGCGATGTGGTATACAGGGTTTGACGTGCTGTCAGTGGATTGAATCAAGGCATGTGAAGCGTCTGGGGTAAACCATGGAAAGCTGTGTAGGTATGTATATTTGCGTGTGTGGACGTGTGTATGTACATGTGTATGGGGGGGGGGGGTTGGGCCATTTCTTTCGTCTGTTTCCTTGCGCTACCTCGCAAAACGCGGGAGACAGCGACAAAGTATAAAAAAAAAAAAAAAATATATATATATATATATATATATATATTTTTTTTTCTTTTTTTTTTGCTTTGTCGCTGTCTCCCGCGTTTGCGAGGTAGCGCAAGGAAACAGACGAAAGAAATGGCCCAACCCACCCCCATACACATGTATATACATACGTCCACACACGCAAATATACATACCTACACAGCTTTCCATGGTTTACCCCAGACGCTTCACATGCCTTGATTCAATCCACTGACAGCATGTCAACCCTGGTATACCACATCGCTCCAATTCACTCTATTCCTTGCCCTCCTTTCACCCTCCTGCATGTTCAGGTCCCAATCACACAAAATCTTTTTCACTCCATCTTTCCACCTCCAATTTGGTCTCCCTCTTCTCCTCGTTCCCTCCACCTCCGACACATATATCCTCTTGGTCAATCTTTCCTCACTCATTCTCTCCATGTAACCAAACCATTTCAAAACACCCTCTTCTGCTCTCTCAACCACGCTTTATTTATTTCCACACATCTCTCTTACCCTTACGTTACTTACTCGATCAAACCACCTCACACCACACATTGTCCTCAAACATCTCATTTCCAGCACATCCATCCTCCTGCGCACAACTCTATCCATAGTCCACACCTCGCAACCATACAACATTGTTGGAACCACTATTCCTTCAAACATACCCATTTTTGCTTTCCGAGATAATGTTCTCGACTTCCACACATTCTTCAAGGCCCCCAGGATTTTCGTCCCCTCCCCCACCCTATGATCCACTTCCGCTTCCATGGTTCCATCCGCTGCCAGATCCACTCCCAGATATCTAAAACACTTCACTTCCTCCAGTTTTTCTCCATTCAAACTCACCTCCCAATTGACTTGACCCTCAACCCTACTGTACCTAATAACCTTGCTCTTATTCACATTTACTCTTAACTTTCTTCTTTCACACACTTTACCAAACTCAGTCACCAGCTTCTGCAGTTTCTCACATGAATCAGCCACCAGCGCTGTATCATCAGCGAACAACAACTGACTCACTTCCCAAGCTCTCTCATCCCCAACAGACTTCATACTTGCCCCTCTTTCCAAAATTCTTGCATTCACCTCCCTAACATCCCCATCCATAAACAAATTAAACAACCATGGAGACATCACACACCCCTGCCGCAAACCTACATTCACTGAGAACCAATCACTTTCCTCTCTTCCTACACGTACGCATGCCTTACATCCTCGATAAAAACTTTTCACTGCTTCTAACAACTTGCCTCCCACACCATATATTCTTAATACCTTCCACAGAGCATCTCTATCAACTCTATCATATGCCTTCTCCAGATCCATAAATGCTACATACAAATCCATTTGCTTTTCTAAGTATTTCTCACATACATTCTTCAAAGCAAACACCTGATCCACACATCCTCTACCACTTCTGAAACCACACTGCTCTTCCCCAATCTGATGCCCTGTACATGCCTTCACCCTCTCAATCAATACCCTCCCATATAATTTGCCAGGAATACTCAACAAACTTATACCTCTGTAATTTGAGCACTCACTCTTATCCCCTTTGCCTTTGTACAATGGCACTATGCACGCATTCCGCCAATCCTCAGGCACCTCACCATGAGTCATACATACATTAAATAACCTTACCAACCAGTCAACAATACAGTCACCCCCTTTTTTAATAAATTCCACTGCAATACCATCCAAACCTGCTGCCTTGCCGGCTTTCATCTTCCGCAAAGCTTTTACTACCTCTTCTCTGTTTACCAAATCATTTTCCCTAACCCTCTCACTTTGCACACCACCTCGACCAAAACACCCTATATCTGCTACTCTATCATCAAACACATTCAACAAACCTTCAAAATACTCACTCCATCTCCTTCTCACATCACCACTACTTGTTATCACCTCCCCATTTGCACCCTTCACTGAAGTTCACATTTGCTCCCTTGTCTTACGCACTTTATTTACCTCCTTCCAGAACATCTTTTTATTCTCCCTAAAATTTAATGATACTCTCTCACCCCAACTCTCATTTGCCCTTTTTTTCACCTCTTGCACCTTTCTCTTGACCTCCTGTCTCTTTCTTTTATACGTCTCCCACTCAATTGCATTTTTTCCCTGCAAAAATCGTCCAAATGCCTCTCTCTTCTCTTTCACTAATACTCTTACTTCTTCATCCCACCACTCATTACCCTTTCTAATCAACCCACCTCCCACTCTTCTCATGCCACAAGCATCTTTTGCGCAATCCATCACTGATTCCCTAAATACATCCCATTCCTCCCCCACTCCCCTTACTTCCATTGTTCTCACCTTTTTCCATTCTGTACTCAGTCTCTCCTGGTACTTCCTCACACAAGTCTCCTTCCCAAGCTCACTTACTCTCACCACCCTCTTCACCCCAACATTCACTCTTCTTTTCTGAAAACCCAAACAAATCTTCACCTTTGCCTCCACAAGATAATGATCAGACATCCCTCCAGTTGCACCTCTCAGCACATTAACATCGAAAAGTCTCTCTTTCGCGCGCCTGTCAATTAACACGTAATCCAATAACACTCTCTGGCGATCTCTCCTACTTACATAAGTATACTTATGTATATCTCGCTTTTTAAATCAGGTATTCCCAATCATCAGTCCTTTTTCGGCACATAAATCTACAAGCTCTTCACCATTTCCATTTACAACACTGAACACCCCATGTATACCAATTATTCCCTCAACTGCCACATTACTCACCTTTGCATTCAAATCACCCAACACTATAACCCGGTCTCGTGCATCAAAACCACTAACACACTCATTCAGCTGCTCCCAAAACACTTGCCTCTCATGATCTTTCTTCTCATGCCCAGGTGCATATGCACCAATAATCACCCATCTCTCTCCATCAAGTTTCAGTTTTACCCATATTAATCGAGAATTTACTTTCTTACATTCTATCACATACTTCCACAACTCCTGTTTCAGGAGTACTGCTACTCCTTCCCTTGCTCTTGGCCTCTCACTAACCCCTGACTTCCCAAGACATTCCCAAACCACTCTTCCCCTTTACCCTTGAGCTTCGTTTCACTCAGAGCCAAAACATCCAGGTTCCTTTCCTCAAACATACTACCTATCTCTCCTTTTTTCACATCTTGGTTACATCCACACACATTTAGGCACCCCAATCTGAGCCTTCGAGGAGGATGAACACTCCCCGCGTGACTCCTTCTTCTGTTTCCCATTTTAGAAAGTTAAAAAATACAAGGAGGGGAGGATTTCTGGCCTCCCGCTCCCGTCCCCTCTAGTCGCTTTCTACGACACGCGAGGAATGCGTGGGAAGTACTCTTTCACCCCTATCCCCAGGGATAATATAGATATATATATACACATACACACACACACACACATACACGCACATATACACACACACACACATACATATATATACATGTGAAAAATGTAAGAAACAATTTAGAAAACTGAAACTTCTAGCTTGAAATGAAATGAAATATATATATATATATATATATATATATATATATATATACATATATTTTTTTTCTTTTTTTTTGCCGCTGTCTCCCGCGTTTGCGAGGTAGCGCAAGGAAACAGACGAAAGAAATGGCCCAACCCACCCCCATACACACGTATATACATACTTCCACACACGCAAATATACATACCTACACAGCTTTCCATGGTTTACCCCAGACGCTTCACATGCCCTGATTCAATCCACTGACAGCACATCAACCCCGGTATACCACATCGATCCAATTCACTCTATTCCTTGCCCTCCTTTCACCCTCCTGCATGTTCAGGCCCCGATCACACAAAATCTTTTTCACTCCATCTTTCCACCTCCAATTTGGTCTCCCACTTCTCCTCGTTCCCTCCACCTCCGACACATATATCCCCTTGGTCAATCTTTCCTCACTCATTTTCTCCATGTGCCCAAACCATTTCAAAAGACCCTCTTCTGCTCTTTCAACCACGCTCTTTTTATTTCCACACATCTCTCTTACCCTTACGTTACTTACTCGATCAAACCACCTCACACCACACATTGTCCTCAAACATCTCATTTCCAGCACATCCATCCTCCTGCACACAACTCTATCCATAGCCCACGCCTCACAACCATAAAACATTGCTGGAACCACTATTCCTTCAAACATACCCATTTTTGCTTTCCGAGATAATGTCCTCGACTTCCACACATTCTTCAAGGCTCCCAGGATTTTCGCCCCCTCCCCCACCCTATGATCCACTTCCGCTTCCATGGTTCCATCCGCTGCCAGATCCACTCCCAGATATCTAAAACACTTTACTTCCTACAGTTTTTCTCCATTCAAACTTACCTCCCAATTGACTTGACCCTCAACCCTACTGTACCTAATTACCTTGCTCTTATTCACATTTACTCTTAACTTCCTTCTTTCACACACTTTACCAAACTGAGTCACCAGCTTCTGCAGTTTCTCACATGAATCAGCCACCAGCGCTGTATCATCAGCGAACAACAACTGACTCACTTCCCAAGCTCTCTCATCCCCAACAGACTTCATACTTGCCCCTCTTTCCAAAACTCTTGCATTCACCTCCCTGACAACCCCATCCATAAACAAATTAAACAACCATGGAGACATCACACACCCCTGCCACAAACCTACATTCACTGAGAACCAATAACTTTCCTCTCTTCCTACACGTACACATGCCTTACATCCTCGATAAAAACTTTTCACTGCTTCTAGCAACTTGCCTCGCACACCATATATTCTTAATACCTTCACAGAGCATCTCTATCAACTCTATCATATGCCTTCTCCAGATCCATAAATGCTACAAACAAATCCATTTGCTTTTCTAAGTATTTCTCACATACATTCTTCAAAGCAAACACCTGATCCACACATCCTCTACCACTTCTGAAACCACACTGCTCTTCCCCAATCTGATGCTCTGTACATGCCTTCACCCTCTCAATCAATACCCTCCCATATAATTTACCAGGAATACTCAACAAACTTATACCTCTGTAATTTGAGCACTCACTCTTATCCCCTTTGCCTTTGTACAATGGCACTATGCACGCATTCCGCCAATCCTCAGGCACCTCACCATGAGTCATACATACATTAAATAACCTTACCAACCAGTCAATAATACAGTCACCCCCTTTTTTAATAAATTCCACTGCCATACCATCCAAACCTGCTGCCTTGCCGGCTTTCATCTTCCGCAAAGCTTTTACTACCTCTTCTCTGTTTACCAAATCATTTTCCCTAACCCTCTCACTTTGCACACCACCTCGACCAAAACACCCTATATCTGCCACTCTATCATCAAACACATTCAACAAACCTTCAAAATACTCACTCCATCACCTTCTCACATCACCACTACTTGTTATCACCTCCCCATTTGCGCCCTTCACTGAAGTTCCCATTTGCTCCCTTGTCTTACGCACTTTATTTACCTCCTTCCAGAACATCTTTTTATTCTCCCTAAAATTTAATGATACTCTCTCACCCCAACTCTCATTTGCCCTCTTTTTCACCTCTTGCACCTTTCTCTTGACCTCCTGTCTCTTTCTTTTATACATCTCCCACTCAATTGCATTTTTTCCCTGCAAAAATCGTCCAAATGCCTCTCTCTCTTCTCTTTCACTAATAATCTTACTTCTTCATCCCACCACTCATTACCCTTTCTAATCAACCCACCTCCCACTCTTCTCATGCCACAAGCATCTTTTGCGCAATCCATCACTGATTCCATAAATACATCCCATTCCTCCCCCACTCCCCTTACTTCCATTGTTCTCACCTTTTTCCATTCTGTACTCAGTCTCTCCTGGTACTTCCTCACACAAGTCTCCTTCCCAAGCTCACTTACTCTCACCACCCTCTTCACCCCAACATTCACTCTTCTTTTCTGAAAACCCATACATATCTTCACCTTAGCCTCCACAAGATAATGATCAGACATCCCTCCAGTTGCACCTCTCAGCACATTAACATCCAAAAGTCTCTCTTTCACGCACCTGTCAATTAACACATAATCCAATAACGCTCTCTGGCCATCTCTCCTACTTACATACGTATACTTATGTATATCTCGCTTTTTAAACCAGGTATTCCCAATCACCAGTCCTTTTTCAGCACATAAATCTACAAGCTCTTCACCATTTCCATTTACAACACTGAACACCCCATGTATACCAATTATTCCTTCAACTGCCACATTACTCACCTTTGCATTCAAATCACCCATCACTATAACCCGGTCGCGTGCATCAAAACCACTAACACACTCATTCAGCTGCTCCCAAAACACTTGCCTCTCATGATCTTTCTTCTCATGCCCAGGTGCATATGCACCAATAATCACCCATCTCTCTCCATCAACTTTCAGTTTTACCCATATTAATCGAGAATTTACTTTCTTACATTCTATCACATACTCCCACAATTCCTGTTTCAGGAGTACTGCTACTCCTTCCCTTGCTCTTGTCCTCTCACTAACCCCTGACTTTACTCCCAAGACATTCCCAAACCACTCTTCCCCTTTACCCTTGAGCTTCGTTTCACTCAGAGCCAAAACATCCAGGTTCCTTTCCTCAAACATACTACCTATCTCTCCTTTTTTCACATCTTGGTTACATCCACACACATTTAGACACCCCAGTCTGAGCCTTCAAGGAGGATGAGCACTCCCCGCATGACTCCTTCTTCTGTTTCCCATTTTAGAAAGTTGAAAAATACAAGGAGGGGAGGATTTCTGGCCCCCCGCTCCCGTCCCCTCTAGTCGCCTTCCACGACACGCGAGGAATGCGTGGGAAATATTCGTTCACCCCTATCCCCAGGGATAATATATATATATATTTTTATATTATTATTTTATTATACTTTGTCGCTGTCTCCCGCGTTTGGGAGGTAGCGCAAGGAAACAGATGAAAGAAATGGCCCAACCCCCCCCACCATACACATGTATATACATACGTCCACACACGCAAATATACATACCTACACAGCTTTCCATGGTTTACCCCAGACGCTTCACATGCCTTGATTCAATCCACTGACAGTACGTCAACCCTGGTATACCACATCGCTCCAATTCACTCTATTCCTTGCCCTCCTTTCACCCTCCTGCATGTTCAGGCCCCGATCACACAAAATCTTTTTCACTCCATCTTTCCACCTCCAATTTGGTCTCCCTCTTCTCCTCGTTCCCTCCACCTCCGACACATATATCCTCTTGGTCAATCTTTCCTCACTCATTCTCTCCATGTGCCCAAACCACTTCAAAACACCCTCTTCTGCTCTCTCAACCATGCTCTTTTTATTTCCACACATCTCTCTTACCCTTATGTTACTCACTCAGTCAAACCACCTCACACCACACATTGTCCTCAAACATCTCATTTCCAGCACATCCATCCTCCTGCGCACAACTCTATCCATAGCCCACGCCTCGCAACCATACAACATTGTTGGAACCACTATTCCTTCAAACATACCCATTTTTGCTTTCCGAGATAATGTTCTCGACTTCCACACATTCTTCAAGGCCCCCAGAATTTTCGCCCCCTCCCCCACCCTATGATCCACTTCCGCTTCCATGGTTCCATCCGCTCCCAGATCCACTCCCAGATATCTAAAACACTTCACTTCCTCCAGTTTTTCTCCATTCAAACTCACCTCCCAATTGACTTGACCCTCAACCCTACTGTACCTAATAACCTTGCTCTTATTCACATTTACTCTTAACTTCCTTCTTCCACACACTTTACCAAACTCAGTCACCAGCTTCTGCAGTTTCTCACATGAATCAGCCACCAGCGCTGTATCATCAGCGAACAACAACTGACTCACTTCCCAAGCTCTCTCATCCCCAACAGACTTCATACTTGCCCCTCTTTCCAAAACTCTTGCATTTACCTCCCTAACAACCCCATCCATAAACAAATTAAACAACCATGGAGACATCACACACCCCTGCCGCATACCTACATTCACTGAGAACCAATCACTTTCCTCTCTTCCTACACGTACACATGCCTTACATCCTCGATAAAAACTTTTCACTGCTTCTAACAACTTGCCTCGCACACCATATATTCTTAATACCTTCCACAGAGCATCTCTATCAACTCTATCATATGCCTTCTCCAGATCCATAAATGCTACATACAAATCCATTTGCTTTTCTAAGTATTTCTCACATACATTCTTCAAAGCAAACACCTGATCCACACATCCTCTACCACTTCTGAAACCACACTGCTCTTCCCCAATCTGATGCTCTGTACATGCCTTCACCCTCTCAATCAATACCCTCCCATATAATTTACCAGGAATACTCAACAAACTTATACCTCTGTAATTTGAGCACTCACTCTTATCCCCTTTGCCTTTGTACAATGGCACTATGCACGCATTCCGCCAATCCTCAGGCACCTCACCATGAGTCATACATACATTAAATAACCTTACCAACCAGTCAATAATACAGTCACCCCCTTTTTTAATAAATTCCACTGCCATACCATCCAAACCTGCTGCCTTGCCGGCTTTCATCTTCCGCAAAGCTTTTACTACCTCTTCTCTGTTTACCAAATCATTTTCCCTAACCCTCTCACTTTGCACACCACCTCGACCAAAACACCCTATATCTGCCACTCTATCATCAAACACATTCAACAAACCTTCAAAATACTCACTCCATCACCTTCTCACATCACCACTACTTGTTATCACCTCCCCATTTGCGCCCTTCACTGAAGTTCCCATTTGCTCCCTTGTCTTACGCACTTTATTTACCTCCTTCCAGAACATCTTTTTATTCTCCCTAAAATTTAATGATACTCTCTCACCCCAACTCTCATTTGCCCTCTTTTTCACCTCTTGCACCTTTCTCTTGACCTCCTGTCTCTTTCTTTTATACATCTCCCACTCAATTGCATTTTTTCCCTGCAAAAATCGTCCAAATGCCTCTCTCTCTTCTCTTTCACTAATAATCTTACTTCTTCATCCCACCACTCATTACCCTTTCTAATCAACCCACCTCCCACTCTTCTCATGCCACAAGCATCTTTTGCGCAATCCATCACTGATTCCCTAAATACATCCCATTCCTCCCCCACTCCCCTTACTTCCATTGTTCTCACCTTTTTCCATTCTGTACTCAGTCTCTCCTGGTACTTCCTCACACAAGTCTCCTTCCCAAGCTCACTCACTCTCACTACCCTCTTCACCCCAACATTCACTCTTCTTTTCTGAAAACCCATACATATCTTCACCTTAGCCTCCACAAGATAATGATCAGACATCCCTCCAGTTGCACCTCTCAGCACATTAACATCCAAAAGTCTCTCTTTCGCGCGCCTGTCAATTAACACATAATCCAATAACGCTCTCTGGCCATCTCTCCTACTTACATACGTATACTTATGTATATCTCGCTTTTTAAACCAGGTATTCCCAATCACCAGTCCTTTTTCAGCACATAAATCTACAAGCTCTTCACCATTTCCATTTACAACACTGAACACCCCATGTATACCAATTATTCCTTCAACTGCCACATTACTCACCTTTGCATTCAAATCACCCATCACTATAACCCGGTCGCGTGCATCAAAACCACTAACACACTCATTCAGCTGCTCCCAAAACACTTGCCTCTCATGATCTTTCTTCTCATGCCCAGGTGCATATGCACCAATAATCACCCATCTCTCTCCATCAACTTTCAGTTTTACCCATATTAATCGAGAATTTACTTTCTTACATTCTATCACATACTCCCACAATTCCTGTTTCAGGAGTACTGCTACTCCTTCCCTTGCTCTTGTCCTCTCACTAACCCCTGACTTTACTCCCAAGACATTCCCAAACCACTCTTCCCCTTTACCCTTGAGCTTCGTTTCACTCAGAGCCAAAACATCCAGGTTCCTTTCCTCAAACATACTACCTATCTCTCCTTTTTTCACATCTTGGTTACATCCACACACATTTAGACACCCCAGTCTGAGCCTTCAAGGAGGATGAGCACTCCCCGCATGACTCCTTCTTCTGTTTCCCATTTTAGAAAGTTAAAAAATACAAGGAGGGGAGGATTTCTGGCCCCCCGCTCCCATCCCCTCTAGTCGCCTTCCACGACACGCGAGGAATGCGTGGGAAATATTCGTTCACCCCTATCCCCAGGGATAATATATATATATATTTTTATATTATTATTTTATTATACTTTGTCGCTGTCTCCCGCGTTTGCGAGGTAGCGCAAGGAAACAGATGAAAGAAATGGCCCAACCCCCCCCCCCATACACATGTATATACATACATCCACACACGCAAATATACATACCTACACAGCTTTCCATGGTTTACCCCAGACGCTTCACATGCCTTGATTCAATCCACTGAGAGCACGTCAACCCCGGTCTACCACATCGCTCCAATTCACTCTATTCCTTGCCCTCCTTTCACCCTCCTGCATGTTCAGGCCTCGATCACACAAAATCTTTTTCACTCCATCTTTCCACCTCCAATTTGGTCTCCCTCTTCTCCTCGTTCCCTCCACCTCCGACACATATATCCTCTTGGTCAATCTTTCCTAACTCATTCTCTCCATGTGCCCAAACCACTTCAAAACACCCTCTTCTGCTCTCTCAACCAGGCTCTTTTTATTTCCACACATCTCTCTTACCCTTATGTTACTCACTCGATCAAACCACCTCACACCACACATTGTCCTCAAACATCTCATTTCCAGCACATCCATCCTCCTGCGCACAACTCTATCCATAGTCCACGCCTCGCAACCATACAACATTGTTGGAACCACTATTCCTTCAAACATACCCATTTTTGCTTTCCGAGATAATGTTCTCGACTTCCACACATTCTTCAAGGCCCCCAGAATTTTCGCCCCCTCCCCCACCCTATGATCCACTTCCGCTTCCATGGTTCCATCCGCTGCCAGATCCACTCCCAGATATCTAAAACACTTCACTTCCTCCAGTTTTTCTCCATTCAAACTCACCTCCCAATTGACTTGACCCTCAACCCTACTGTACCTAATAACCTTGCTCTTATTCACATTTACTCTTAACTTTCTTCTTCCACACACTTTACCAAACTCAGTCACCAGCTTCTGCAGTTTCTCACATGAATCAGCCACCAGCGCTGTATCATCAGCGAACAACAACTGACTCACTTCCCAAGCTCTCTCATCCCCAACAGACTTCATACTTGCCCCTCTTTCCAAAACTCTTGCATTTACCTCCCTAACAACCCCATCCATAAACAAATTAAACAACCATGGAGACATCACACACCCCTGCCGCAAACCTACATTCACTGAGAACCAATCACTTTCCTCTCTTCCTACACGTACACATGCCTTACATCCTCGATAAAAACTTTTCACTGCTTCTAACAACTTTCCTCCCACACCATATATTCTTAATACCTTCCACAGAGCATCTCTATCAACTCTATCATATGCCTTCTCCAGATCCATAAATGCTACATACAAATCCAAATATATATATATATATATATATATATATATATATATATATATATATATATATATATATCCCTGGGGATAGGGGATTAAGAATACTTCCCACGTATTCCCTGCGTGTCGTAGAAGGCAACTAAAAGGGGAGGGAGCGGGGGGCTGGAAATCCTCCCCTCTCTTTTTTTTTTTTTTTTTTTTTCCCCCCCCAAAAGAAGGAACAGAGGGGGCCAGGTGAGGATATTCCGAAAAAGGCCCAGTCCTCTGTTCTTAACGCTACCTCGCTAATGCGGGAAATGGCGAATAGTTTGAAAAAAAAAAAAATATATATATGGCGGAATGCGTGCATAGTGCCATTGTACAAAGGCAAAGGGGATAAGAGTGAGTGCTCAAATTACAGAGGTATAAGTTTGTTGAGTATTCCTGGTAAATTATATGGGAGGGTATTGATTGAGAGGGTGAAGGCATGTACAGAGCATCAGATTGGGGAAGAGCAGTGTGGTTTCAGAAGTGGTAGAGGATGTGTGGATCAGGTGTTTGCTTTGAAGAATGTATGTGAGAAATACTTAGAAAAGCAAATGGATTTGTATGTAGCATTTATGGATCTGGAGAAGGCATATGATAGAGTTGATAGAGATGCTCTGTGGAAGGTATTAAGAATATATGGTGTGGGAGGAAAGTTGTTAGAAGCAGTGAAAAGTTTTTATCGAGGATGTAAGGCATGTGTACGTTTAGGAAGAGAGGAAAGTGATTGGTTCTCAGTGAATGTAGGTTTGCGGCAGGGGTGTGTGATGTCTCCATGGTTGTTTAATTTGTTTATGGATGGGGTTGTTAGGGAGGTAAATGCAAGAGTTTTGGAAAGAGGGGCAAGTATGAAGTCTGTTGGGGATGAGAGAGCTTGGGAAGTGAGTCAGTTGTTGTTCGCTGATGATACAGCGCTGGTGGCTGATTCATGTGAGAAACTGCAGAAGCTGGTGACTGAGTTTGGTAAAGTGTGTGGAAGAAGAAAGTTAAGAGTAAATGTGAATAAGAGCAAGGTTATTAGGCACAGTAGGGTTGAGGGTCAAGTCAATTGGGAGGTGAGTTTGAATGGAGAAAAACTGGAGGAAGTGAAGTGTTTTAGATATCTGGGAGTGGATCTGGCAGCGGATGGAACCATGGAAGCGGAAGTGGATCATAGGGTGGGGGAGGGGGCGAAAATTCTGGGGGCCTTGAAGAATGTGTGGAAGTCGAGAACATTATCTCGGAAAGCAAAAATGGGTATGTTTGAAGGAATAGTAGTTCCAACAATGTTGTATGGTTGCGAGGCGTGGGCTATGGATAGAGTTGTGCGCAGGAGGATGGATGTGCTGGAAATGAGATGTTTGAGGACAATGTGTGGTGTGAGGTGGTTTGATCGAGTGAGTAACGTAAGGGTAAGAGAGATGTGTGGAAATAAAAAGAGCGTGGTTGAGAGAGCAGAAGAGGGTGTTTTGAAGTGGTTTGGGCACATGGAGAGGATGAGTGAGGAAAGATTGACCAAGAGGATATATGTGTCGGAGGTGGAGGGAGCAAGGAGAAGAGGGAGACCAAATTGGAGGTGGAAAGATGGAGTGAAAAAGATTTTGTGTGATCGGGGCCTGAACATGCAGGAGGGTGAAAGGAGGGCAAGGAATAGAGTGAATTGGAGCGATGTGGTATACCGGGGTTGACGTGCTGTCAGTGGATTGAATCAAGGCATGTGAAGCGTCTGGGGTAAACCATGGAAAGCTGTGTAGGTATGTATATTTGCGTGTGTGGATGTATGTATATACATGTGTATGGGGGTGGGTTGGGCCATTTCTTTCGTCTGTTTCCTTGCGCTACCTCGCAAACGCGGGAGACAGCGACAAAGTATAAAAAAAAAAAAAATATATATATATATATATATATGTATATATATATATATATATATATATATATATATATATGTATATATATATATATATATATATATATATATATATACACATACATACACATACACACGCACATATACACACACACACACACACATATACATATATATACATATGAAATATACAGATATATATACATACACGTACATATTCATACTTGCTTGCCTTCATCCATTCCTGGTGTTACCCTACCCCACAGGAAACAGCAACACTACCCACTGCTTCAGCAAGGTAGCATCACTATGACGGACAAAAAAGGACACATTCATACACACTCAGTCTCTACCTGTCATGTGTAATTCACCGAAATACCTCCCTATCCATATCGAGGTCCCATAGACTTTTCCAATGTTTACCCCAGACATTTCACATGCCCTGGTTCAGTCCACTGACAACACGTTAACCCCAGTATACCACATCGTTCCAATCCACTCTATTCCTTGCATGCTTCAAGCCCCAATCGCTCAAAATCTTTTTCACTACACCCTTCCACCTCTGACACATATATCCTCTTTGTCAACCTTTCCTCACTCATTCTCTCCATATGTCCAAACAATTTGAACACAACCTCTTTTGCTCTCTCAACCATGCTCTTTTTATTTCCACACATCTCTCATACCCTTTCATTATTTACTCGACCAAACCACCTCACACTACATATTGTCCTCAAACATTTCATTTCCAACACATACACCCTCGTCCGCACAACCCTATCTATAGCCCATGCCAAGCACCATATACTATTGTTGGAAGAACTACTATTCCTTCAAACATACCCATTTTTGCTTTCCACAATAACATTCTCTCCTTCCACACGTTCTTCATCACTCCCAAAACCTTCGCTCCCTCCCCCACCTTGTGACTCACTTCTGCTTCCATGGTTCCATTCGCTGCTAAGTCCACTCCCAGATATCTAAAGCCCCCCACTTCCTCCAATATTTCTCCATTCAAACTTACATCCCAATTAACTTGTCCTTCAAACCAAATGAACCTAATAACCTTGCTTTTATTCACATTTACTCTCAACTTTCTTTCTCCTTTCACACACTCTTCCAAACTCAGTCATCAATTTCTGCATTTTCTCACTCGAATCAGCCACCAGAGCTCTACCATCAGCAAACAACAACCAACTCACTTCCCAGGCCTTCTCATCTCCAACAGACTGCATACTCACCCCTCTCTCCAAAACTCTTGCATTTGTCTCCCTAACCACCCCATCCATAAACAAATTAAACAATCATGGAGACATCACACACCCTTGCCGCAGCCCGACCTTCACTGGAAACCAATCACTTTCCTCTCTTCCTACTTGGTAAAAACTTTTCACTGCTCTAGCAGTTTCCCTTCCACACCATATACTCTTGAGACCTTCCACAAAGCCTCTCTATCAACCCTCCTCCAGATCCATAAATGCTACATACAAATCTCTGAGCCACACATCCTCAACCTTTTCTGAGACCACACTGCTCTTCTCCAATTTGATGCTGTGTACATGCCTTCACCCTCTAAATCAATACCCTCTCATATAATTTCAAAGGAATACTCAACAAACTTATGCCTCTGAAGTTAGAACACTCACCTTTATCCCCTTTGCCTTTGTACAATGGCACTATGCATGCAATCCACCAATCCTCAGGCACTTCAACAAGATCCATACATACAATGAATATCCTTAGCAACCAATCAAAAACACAGTCACCCCGTTTCTTAATAAATTCTATAGCAATATCATCCAAACCCACTGCCTTGCCAGATTTCATCTTCCACAAAGCTTTCACTAACTCTTCTCTCTTAACTAAATCATTCTCCCTGACCCTCTCACTAAGCACACCATCAAAACACCCTACATCTACCACTTTATCATCAAACACATTCAACAAACCTTCAATACACTCACTCCATCTCCTCACTTTATCATTTGTTCTATTGTCTTTCACACACTATTTCCCTTCTTAAAAACATCTTTTTATTCTCCCTAAAGTTTAATGATACTCTCTCACCCCAACTCTCATTTGCCCTCTTTTTCAACCCTTGCACCTTCCTCTCGACTCCTGCCGATTTCTTCTATACATCTCCCAATCACTGGCACTCCTTCCTTATAAGTATCTTCCAAATGTCACTCTTTTCTCTTTCACTAACAATTTTACTTTTTCACACCACCATTCACTACCCTTTGTAATCTGCCCACCTCCCATCATGCATCTTTTGCACATGCCATCACTGCTTCCTTAAGTACATCCCATTCCTCACCTACTCCCCTGGGGATAGGGGACAGGGGAGAAAATACTTCCCATGTATTCCCCATGTGTCATAGAAAACGACTAAAGGGGGCAAGAGCAGGGGGCTGGAAATGCTCCCCTCCTTGTATTTCAATTTCTATTAGGAGGTAACCAAGATGAGAAGAAAGGAGAGATAGGTAGTATGTTTGAGGAAAGAATCCTGGATGTTCTGGCTCTTAGTGAAACGAAGCTCAAGGGTAAACTGGAAGAATGGTTTGGAAAAGTCTTGGGAGTAAAGTCATGGGATGGTGAGAGGAAAAGAGCTTAGGAAGGAGGAGTTGTGGGAGTTTGTGATAGAGTGTAATAAAGTAAATTTTCAACTGGTTTTTTTTTCTTAAAGTGGATGGAGAGACATGGGTGATTATGCATCTGGTCATGAGAACAAAGATCATAAGAGGCAAGTGTTTTGGGAGTAGCTGAGTGAGTGTGTCAGTAATTTTGGTGCACAAGATCAGGTATTAGTGATGGGTGATTTAAATGCGAAGGTGAGTAATGTGGCAGTTGAGGGTATAATTGGTGTATTTTGGGTATTCAATGTTGTGAATGGAAATGGTGGAGAGCTTTTGGATCTGTGTGTGGGAATACCTGTTTTAATGAAAGATATACATAAGTGAGTAGGTGAGATGGTCAGAGGGCATTATGTGTTAATTGATTGGTATGTAAAAGAGAGACTTGGATGTTAATGTGCTGAAAGGGGCAGCTGGAGGGATGTCTGGTCACTATCTTGTGGAAGCAAGGGTGAAGATTTGCAGAGGTTTTCAAGAAAGAAAAGAGAATGTTACGGAGAAGAGGGTGGTTAGAGTAAGTGAGCTTGGAAAGGAGACTTTTGTGAGGAAGTATGAGGAAGTACCAGGAGAGATTAGGTGTGGAATGGCAAAAGGTACCTAATATATTCACCAAAATATCTGAGAACATATCTATGAAGGTCAGTGTACAAGTACCAATTAGGATATAATATCATATTATTCAGAATAACGTCATTTACCATTCAAAGCAAGATTTTACCTGTTCAACTTGTTGGTCCATTGATACTGCTAACACCCACTCTTTAGCCTCTTCTCTCAGAGGTTCTGGAATGGACAGAGATTCTGGCAGAGGAATCTCATAAGGAATATCAGTATCAAGGAAGTCTGTATGATCAAGGGAATCCAGTGAACCTTCTTCAATAGCTTCACACAAGTCCAAGAATCGGTTCAAGAACACAAATGCCATGTTCTTCCATCCTACCTCCTGTAACACAAAGATGAGGGAAATCGTTTCAGACAAAGAAGAAGCTTCTTTCTCAACTATGAACAGCTAAAAGCTGTCAAACTTATTAACATATCATATTCTGTGAAAACTTGGTGGATAGAACAATGTGATTCATCAACCAATGCATAGAAATCTAATCAATCACATGACACACTTAGTCATACTGGATAGAGTCATACGTTTCAGCATATCCTTTAAAAAAAAAGACAGGGGGCAAGAATACATGTCTTTTTACAAGAATACTTCTATCTGAAAGCTGCAGGGATGGACAAAAGTTCTTATCTCAGCCAGGCCTCAATAAGAAATGAAAAAAAAATGAAAAGAGTAATAAAATCTAAGGAATATAAAGAAAATTACAATGGTTTTCTCAGGGATGGGCTGCACCAAGGTATGCATCCTAGATGAAGTAAAAACTTGAAAATATAGACAGAAAGCAATTCCTTCCCAGAAATACAACACAAATTACTGACTTTTCACAAAAGCACATATACAAACTTACCTTGCAAGCCATTCCTGCTTCATAGAAGGCTTTATCTGCTGGTAGTATGTCTGTATGACGTAGTAATGAGACAGATACTTTCGCCACTAACTTTTCTAGTTGTGGTGTAGCCATATAGGCTGAACGTGCTGCTAGGTAGTGAGCTTGAAGCAACAACAGCTCAAATTCTTTCTGTAACAAGGAAAAGGAAATTCAGGTCACTGTGTCATATACATACAAGTACATTAACAATATACATATGTGAGCAGGAGAGATGGTTAAGGGGCGTTATTAGATTATGGATCAATTGATAGTTGTGTAAAAAAGAGACTTTTGGATGTAAATGTGCTGAGAGGGGCAACTGATGGGATGTCTAATCACTATCTTGTGGAGGCGAAGGTGAATATTTGTTGGGTTCTCAAAAAAAGAGGAGAGAATGTAGGGAGAAGAGAGTGTGGGAGTAAGTGAGCTTGGAAATGACACTTGTGTGAAGACATACCAGGCAGGATTGAGTATAGAATGGCAAAAGGCGAGAGCAAATGAAGTGAGGGGAATGAGAAATGGGATGCATTTAGGGAAGCAGTGATGGCATGTGCAAAAGATGCATGTGGCATGAGATAGGTGGGAGGTGGGCAGATTAGGAGTAGTGAGTGTTGGGATGAAGAAGTAAATTTGTTAGTGAAAGAGAAAGGAGAGGCATTTGGATGGTATTTTTAAAGGAAGAGTGCAAATGACTAGGAGCTGTATAAGAAAAAGCAGCAGGAAGTCAAGACGAAGGTGCAGGCATTGAAAAAGAGGGCAAGAGAGTATCATTAAACTTTAGGGAGAATAAAAAGATTTTGAAAGGAAGTAAATAATGTGCGAAAGACAAGAGAACAAATGGGAACATCGGTGAAGGGTGCAAAAGGGGAAGTGATATTGGATAGTGATAGAGTGAGTATTTTGAAGGCTTGTTGAATGTACTTGATGAGAAAGTCAGGAAGAATGGTTTGGTGAAAGAAGAGGTGATGAAAGCCTTACGGAAGATGAAATCTGGCAAGGCGGCAGGAGTGGATGGTATTGCAGTTGAAATTACTGGGAAAGGGGGTGACTGTTGTTGATTGGTTGGTGAGGATATTCCATGTATGTATGGATCATAGTGAAGTGCCTAAGGATTGGCAAAATGCATGTATAATGCCATTGTACAAAGGCAAAGGGGATAAAGGTGAGTACTCAAACTGCAAAAGCACAAGTGTTTTTAGTATTCCTGGAACATTGTATGGGAGGGTATTGATTGAGAGGGTGAAGGTATGTACAGAACATCAGACTGGGGAGAGGCAGTCTGGTTTCAGAAGTGGTAGAGGATGTGTGGATCAGTGTTTGCTTTGAAGAGTATATATGAAAAATACTTAGAAAAAGATGTTGGATTTATATTTGGCATTTATTGATAGAGATGCTTTGTGGAAGTAAGCTGCTAGAAGCAGTAAAAAGTAATTAGAAGTGTAAGGCATGAGTATGGAGTAAGGAAGGGAGGATAGTGAATGGTTCCAAGATTGTGTCTTTGGCAGGGGTGTGTGATGTCACCATGGTTGTTTAATCTGTTTATGGATGGGTGGTTTGGGAAGCAAATGCAACTTTTGGAGAGAGGGGTGAGTATAAAGTCTGTTGGTGATGAGACAACCTGGGAAGTGTCAATTGTTGCTCGGTGATGATACAGCACTGGTGGCTGATTCAAGTGAGAAACTGCAGAAGTTTGTGGCTGACTTTGGGAGAGAGTGTGAAAGGAGAAAGATGAGAGTAAATGTGAATAAAAGCAAGGTTATTAGTTCAGCAGGGTTGAGGGGTAAGTTACTAGGGATGTAAGTCTGAATGGCAAAAAATTGGAGGAAGTGAAATGTTTTGGGAGTGGACTTAGCAGCAAATGGAACCATGGAAACAGAAGTGAATCATTCGGTGGAGGAGGGGGCAAAGGTTCTTTGGAGTGATGAGGAATGTGTGGAAAGAGAGAACATTGTTTTGGAAAGCAAAAATGGGTATGTTTAAAGGAATAGTAGTTCCAACAATTTTACATGGTTATAAGGCATGGGCTATAGACAGGGTTGTATGGAGGAGGGTGAATATGTTTGGGGACAATTGTGGTGTGAGGTGATTTAATCAAGTAAGTAATGAAAGGGTAAGAAATATGTGGTTGAGAGAGCAGAAGAGGGTGTGTTGAAATGGTTAGGACATATGAAGGGAATGAGTGAGGAAAGATTGACAAAGAGGATATATATATATATATATATATATATATATATATATATATATATATATATATATATATATATATATTTTTTTTTTTTGATCGAGTAAGTAACGTAAGGGTAAGAGAGATGTGTGGAAATAAAAAGAGCGTGGTTGAGAGAGCAGAAGAGGGTGTTTTGAAATGGTTTGGGCACATGGAGAGAATGAGTGAGGAAAGATTGACCAAGAGGATATATGTGTCGGAGGTGGAGGGAACGAGGAGAAGAGGGAGACCAAATTGGAGGTGGAAAGATGGAGTGAAAAGGATTTTGTGTGATCGGGGCCTGAACATGCAGGAGGGTGAAAGGAGGGCAAGGAATAGAGTGAATTGGAGCGATGTGGTATACAGGGGTTGACGTGCTGTCAGTGGATTGAATCAAGGCATGTGAAGCGTCCGGGGTAAACCATGGAAAGCTGTGTAGGTATGTATATTTCCGTGTGTGGACGTGTGTATGTACATGTGTATGGGGGGGGGGGTTGGGCCATTTCTTTCGTCTGTTTCCTTGTGCTACCTCGCAAACGCGGGAGACAGCGACAAAGTATAAAAAAAAAAAAAAAAAAAAATATATATATATATATATATATATATATATATATATATATATATATTATCCCTGGGGATAGGGGAGAAAGAATACTTCCCACGTATTCCCTGCGTGTCGTAGAAGGCGACTAAAAGGGGAGGGAGCGGGGGGCTGGAAATCCTCCCCTCTCAATTTTTTTTTTTTTAATTTTCCAAAAGAAGGAACAGAGAAGGGGGCCAGGTGAGGATATTCCCTCAGTGGCCCAGTTCTCTGTTCTTAACGCTACCTCGCTAACGCGGGAAATGGTGAATAGTTTGAAAAAAAAATATATATATATATATATATATATATATATATATATATATATATATATATATATATATATATATATATATTTATTTATTTATTTATTATACTTTGTCGCTGTCTCCCGCGTTTGCGAGGTAGCGCAAGGAAACAGACGAAAGAAATGGCCCAACCCCGCCCCATACACATGTATATACATACAACCACACACGCAAATATACATACCTACACAGCTTTCCATGGTTTACCCCAGACGCTTCACATGCCTTGATTCAATCCACTGACAGCACGTCAACCCCGGTATACCACATCGCTCCAATTCACTCTATTCCTTGCCCTCCTTTCACCCTCCTGCATGTTCAGGCCCCGATCACACAAAATCTTTTTCACTCCATCTTTCCACCTCCAATTTGGTCTCCCTCTTCTCCTCGTTCCCTCCACCTCCGACACATATATCCTCTTGGTCAATCTTTCCTCACTCATTCTCTCCATGTGTCCAAACCACTTCAAAACACCCTCTTCTGCTCTCTCAACCACGCTCTTTTTATTTCCACACATCTCTCTTACCCTTACGTTACTCACTCGATCAAACCACCTCACACCACACATTGTCCTCAAACATCTCATTTCCAGCACCTCCATCCTCCTGCGCACAACTCTATCCATAGCCCACGCCTCGCAACCATACAACATTGTTGGAACCACTATTCCTTCAAACATACCCATTTTTGCTTTCCGAGATAATGTTCTCGACTTCCACACATTCTTCAAGGCCCCCAGAATTTTCGCCCCCTCCCCCACCCTATGATCCACTTCCGCTTCCATGGTTCCATCCGCTGCCAGATCCACTCCCAGATATCTAAAACACCTCACTTCCTCCAGTTTTTCTCCATTCAAACTCACCTCCCAACCGACTTGACCCTCAACCCTACTGTACCTAATAACCTTGCTCTGATTCACATTTACTCTTAACTTTCTTCTTCCACACACTTTACCAAACTCAGTTACCAGCTTCTGCAGTTTCTCACATGAATCAGCCACCAGCGCTGTATCATCAGCGAACAACAACTGACTCACTTCCCAAGCTCTCTCATCCCCAACAGACTTCATACTTGCCCCTCTTTCCAAAACTCTTGCATTTACCTCCCTAACAACCCCATCCATAAACAAATTAAACAACCATGGAGACATCACACACCCCTGCCGCAAACCTACATTCACTGAGAACCAATCACTTTCCTCTCTTCCTACACGTACACATGCCTTACATCCTCGATAAAAACTTTTCACTGCTTCTAACAACTTGCCTCCCACACCATATATTCTTAATACCTTCCACAGAGCATCTCTATCAACTCTATCATATGCCTTCTCCAGATCCATAAATGCTACATACAAATCCATTTGCTTTTCTAAGTATTTCTCACATACATTCTTCAAAGCAAACACCTGATCCACACATCCTCTACCACTTCTGAAACCACACTGCTCTTCCCCAGTCTGATGCTCTGTACATGCCTTCATCCTCTCAATCAATACCCTCCCATATAATTTACCAGGAATACTCAAACTTATACCTCTGTAATTTGAGCACTCACTCTTATCCCCTTTGCCTTTGTACAATGGCACTATGCACGCATTCCGCCAATCCTCAGGCACCTCACCATGAGTCATACATACATTAAATAACCTTACCAACCAGTCAACAATACAGTCACCCCCTTTTTTAATAAATTCCACTGCAATACCATCCAAACCTGCTGCCTTGCCGGCTTTCATCTTCCACAAAGCTTTCACTACCTCTTCTCTGTTTACCAAATCATTTTCCCTAACCCTCTCACTTTGCACACCACCTCGACCAAAACACCCTATATCTGCCACTCTATCATCAAACACATTCAACAAACCTTCAAAATACTCACTCCATCTCCTTCTCACATAACCACTACTTGTTATCACCTCCCCATTTGCGCCCTTCACTGAAGTTCCCATTTGCTCCCATGTCTTACGCACTTTATTTACCTCCTTCCAGAACATCTTTTTATTCTCCCTAAAATTTAATGATACTCTCTCACCCCAACTCTCATTTGCCCTTTTTTTCACCTCTTGCACCTTTCTCTTGACCTCCTGTCTCTTTCTTTTATACATCTCCCACTCAATTGCATTTTTTCCCTGCAAAAATCGTCCAAATGCCTCTCTCTTCTCTTTCACTAATACTCTTACTTCTTCATCCCACCACTCACTACCCTTTCTAATCAACCCACCTCCCACTCTTCTCATGCCACAAGCATCTTTTGCGCAATCCATCACTGATTCCCTAAATACATCCCATTCCTCCCCCACTCCCCTTACTTCCATTGTTCTCACCTTTTTCCATTCTGTACTCAGTCTCTCCTGGTACTTCCTCACACAGGTCTCCTTCCCAAGCTCACTTACTCTCACCACCCTCTTCACCCCAACATTCACTCTTCTTTTCTGAAAACCCATACAAATCTTCACCTTAGCCTCCACAAGATAATGATCAGACATCCCTCCAGTTGCACCTCTCAGCACATTAACATCCAAAAGTCTCTCTTTCACACGCCTGTCAATTAACACGTAATCCAATAACGCTCTCTGGCCATCTCTCCTACTTACATAAGTATACTTATGTATATCTCGCTTTTTAAACCAGGTATTCCCAATCATCAGTCCTTTTTCAGCACATAAATCTACAAGCTCTTCACCATTTCCATTTACAACACTGAACACCCCATGTATACCAATTATTCCCTCAACTGCCACATTACTCACCTTTGCATTCAAATCACCCATCACTATAACCCGGTCTCGTGCATCAAAACCACTAACACACTCATTCAGCTGCTCCCAAAACACTTGCCTCTCTTGATCTTTCTTCTCATGCCCAGGTGCATATGCACCAATAATCACCCACCTCTCTCCATCAACTTTCAGTTTTACCCATATTAATCGAGAATTTACTTTCTTACACTCTATCACATACTCCCACAACTCCTGTTTCAGGAGTATTGCTACTCCTTCCCTTGCTCTTGTCCTCTCACTAACCCCTGATTTTACTCCCCAGACATTCCCAAACC